>NC_071468.1:105862962-106165992 GCF_028500815.1 Rissa tridactyla
GCTTTATGCCACAGAAACACAAGACCAGAAACATCTGCTACTGTTTCAGACGTTTTGCTCATGTATGAACCAGTGATGTTGTTCATATTTATACCGTTTGCGCAACTGATGGAAGGAGGCAATTCTCAGGTTCTTAAATTTAAACCGGAAAGACAGAATTTCAGGTTAGCCGTGATACGTGATAAGAGGCATCAGCTTTGTGAAATCAAAACGGGTTGGAATAAATTAACTAACTATTTCTGTGTTCAGACTTATTCATTGATTCATTCATTTTTATCTGTTCGTTCTGTTTGTCTGTTTTGACTGTGAGGGCTTGAGACAAACATACTCATTGCTTTCCAGATAGGAATCATCTTCACTAATTTTAGTTCTCTGCAATTTAAATGGTTATTTGAAGATAATTTTTTAGGCCTCTGTTGTAAGTAGAGGAGACAGATAACTCTGGAGGGTGATTTAGTCCACTCCAAGTGAAAATTTATCTTGGGATGGGATGAACTATCCTCAGAACATCTCTGTCTATCCTTTGATTAGAAAGGTAGCACAGTTCATCAACTTGGTTACCTAACATGGACACAATGCATCTGGATAAGATAAATACCATCCTCTGTCTCTCTATGATCAATCACTATGGAACTCTCTTCCTGCTTTGTCCTGGTAGATCAGTTCTGATTAGGAATTAGGGTGCAGGTGCAAGATCATGCTTCCCATTTTTTTCCCTGCTTGTTTCTTCTGACACTTCTTTCTTTCATCCAACATGTGATCAAAGCAGATGAAGGTTTCTTTCAGGAATGGAACTTGACATATCTAGTTAAGAAGGTAAGGCTTGTGTTTTGCTTCAGGATCTTGTATCAGTTCACAAATTGCTTCTCCTTCCTCATTGAATTTCATGTTTGTAACTACAGGTTTATTTTAAATGTCTTGTGAAACATGCATTAGAAACCATTACTATACAAATACATAAATAAAAACCCACATAAGGAATTTAAAAGACTTTGTATAAAATAATATTTGCACAATTTTGCAGGTTAATCTGATGATTTATGGTGCCCTAACCATTACCTAACCATTGAGATAGGAGGAGAATAACATATGAGCAAAGCTCAATTTCTAGTAAATTATTATTTGAAAGTAAATCTCTATTCAAAAGAGTTGTTAAGTTATAAGTTCATCAAAATAACATTTTGATTTGCTATTTATCAGTGTTTATTTGCCATTTATGTGTATTCTGTCAAGGAAAATTAAAATGTGTGTTTTTATCTAAGAATTAGATCTCTAGTAAGATAAATATGTTTAAATATCTATAAAGTCAAATGTTTGTGCAGGAAAAATATTTTCCTTTTTTTTTTTTTTTTAAAGACTATTATTTTTGCATAAATAAGCCAGAATACTCCTTCTCCAATGTATATGAAACCAAGTTTTCTGGAAACTCATGAGGAAGGCAACTAACAACTCAGAATCAGTTGTGGGAAAATAGTGCTAGTGTGCACTTTCAAAATTTTTAGCATAAATGTACTATTCTCATGACTTATATTACCTGGCCCAATATAGCAGCACACCAATTTCACGTGTGTGAATGAATCATTCCAATCACGTGCAATGATCAGAATCAGAAACATAGCACTCTAGTACTCAGTGCGGTGTGTAGTATTTTGGCTTACTTTTCTTTTTATGTGCTATTTTTTGGTACATCTGAGTTGCTTTCCAATCATTGCCACAAATTAGTCCTTCTTCTGTCTGGTAGCATTACTGGTGCTCTTCTCCAACCATAGGATCCCATGGGACTCCTCCTTGCTTGCACAAGGAGGAGTGAAAGTAGAAGAGATGTCCCTAAAATAAATAAAATTATAAAAATAGCTCTTTTGTTTTGAAAGTATCTATCTAGAACAGACGTTATACACACAGTTGAAGACAAAGTACTGGTAGCCTTTCTACTCTGCCCTTAGATGACTGTTTCAGTGTAGTCACAAATTCTACACTGAACACAGAACATTGATGAAAGCTGAGTATTGTTTAGGCCTGAAGTAGACCATTTCACAATTCATTTCTAATTTCTTGGAATTTTGAACAGTAAAAGAAATCTTCTGAAGACAGAGCATTTGATTCAAATGTAGTTCTATAAATCTAATCTATCCATTTTATGCTCTCCTTTTATAGCTGATAAAGAAAAATAGAGCATGCACCATTGAATGGATTCACAGGTAATATGGAGAAGGGGCCGATTCTATTTCCTGAGGATACTAAGCTTTTCAGGGTAGTAAAGTTCAGGGCTGACTAGGAAGAACTGCTAAAGAGACCTCTGAATATTGAGTAACTGATAGAATAACTTAGTTTAGATTAAATGCAAAACTATGTGAATGGGGAAAAAAGAGTCAACTTCATCCATACAGTGATGGTCCTGAGATCTCAGGAATGAAACCTTGGCATTACAATTGGTAATTCTATTAAAATGCTACTTCAGTGCCCTGTAATGGTCAGAAAAGCACACTAAATGCTAGGTATTATTAGGAGAGGAATAGTGAAAAAGAAAAACCCAAGCCAAAAAAACAAAACAATTTTTTTACTCAACATACATTGAAATAAAAAAGATCAATTATGTCCAGTGTTATGATTGCAGGGGTTTTAGCTTAAAAGTGGAGGAACCAAAAGAACTAACACTATTCCTCTGTAAAGGAAAAACTTTCTTTTGCAATAAACCTAGAATTGTCATCCAGTCTTAGTCTGTCCTGAAATAATGGACTCCATAGCCACAATTTTTGGGTCATTGCCCAGCAATGATTGCAAGAGTTTCACCTGGCAAGGTGGTTTATGAAACCATTTTGAAATATTTAATCAAAAGTTTGGAAATGTAAAAATTTACCAGCTCCACTGGGTAATTCTAGCTCTTTCTGAAAGGGATAATGATTATATCTTTATCAATTTAAAACTTCTAGGTTTGTGTGGCATTAGCAGTGTGCATTAGGACTTCCATTTTGTGGCAGAAAGTGAGATGTATGTCTGGAAAGACTCATCAAAGCCCTCAAGGAGCCGTCACCACTGAATAGTTCTCATCTGCCTTTGCCTTCAAATTAATAGGTTGCATTTACAGAAACCTGTTTGGAGAGAAGACAGGAGTCTTTCTCTTCCCATTCCCATCTCCATGAGTACTTGAACATAGGCTTTAGATTTTTCTCTGACAGACCATCTGAGTGAAAGGCGAGAGAGAGAGGCTACAGAAAGGGCAGCTGCTGTAAAAACAAAGGGGGAAATGCCATCACCACTAACAAAGTTACCAGCTGGAATGTAGAGGTAAGCAGAGATTTTCCCCTAAACCCACAACCCTAACAACGTCTGATGGGCTTCAGGGGAAAAAGTTATCCAAAACTGATCATAGCAAAGCCTAAAGGCCAATGTTCCAGGTACCTCAGAGGTAACTCTATGAGCACAAATATGCTGGCTGGTCCTGCCACTACTTCTACAGCTCTTGTGAACAGGCCCAGGAAAACTGGAAGAAATGCACCTGAAAAGTACTTCTTGTATACATACAACTCCTGTGCTGTGTAAGAACGAGATTCCTGTTGGAACTGTGTGACATGACTTCACTTCTAAAGCATCTATAAGAGCACAGACCAAGAACTAACCTTAAGTTCCTCATGTGGGATACAAACATAGGTTCATCACAAGAGCGAAATGACACTAAATACCAGAACAGGATTCATCCAATACTGTAGCAATATCTGTGGGTGTATATATACATATAAGAGAAAATTAAAGCATACCATACATATTGCTCTCTTTCAAAAGCTTTATATAAGTTCCTCATTATCACGGTTTTTGCCACACTTCTGCTCACTATCAAAAATGCATACTTTTTTTTTTCTGTTCTTCAGGAGAGAATATACTTATTCCATTATGTGATTTGTATGAATACTGTTTATATGGAATGGTACTCTCCACTCAGAATGTTCAGTTCCTTTGATATGTGAACTCTCTGTGCTTGAAAGCTCAATGTTAAGGGTTATCTACGGGTTTAACTATGATTTGCAATTTTATAATGTAAATAAAATCACAGTGTGTAGTTATACAACAGATGCTTGAATTACAGGTAAAGAACTATTTATCTTGGACAGTTTATGTGCCCATATATTACCTATAAAATTTATTGTTTTCCCTTATTACATGGTATGCTTTAGTGTCTGTTCTCTGACTAAACGTGTTATGCATAAAATAGAAAAGCTCTTATGATACTAAAGCAATACTTAGGAATTTCAAATGTCAGAACATAAAGCAAATGTAGACAAATTCTGGAAAAAAGTATAGTAATTCAGATGAAGCTTTTGCATAGAGACAAAAACGACTGTAAATCATGTGTTATTGTTTTGCACTAATCCTTTCATCTCTAATCACCCACAGCAATGATAGGTGGCAGATGAAGATGTAGTGGAGTGGAACTAAGTGGATATAGCGCTCTCATTGATCCTGCTTGGTATGGTATGCCTCTCCAGGATTTCTCAATGCCAAACATCCCATTTACAGTAGTAATAGTTTTGAATGTGCTGCTTGGCTCCCAGAAGTCCTAGGCAACTGTCCACTGCAGATCTGCGGTACATTTGATCTGTTTTTTTTCCACTTAGTGTGAATTCTCTGCAAATGTATAATAGACAACCTGTGCACACTGTCTACCTGTGCAGTACTTGTCAGTGAACAGGACATACACCCCTATTTCTGTTCAGGTTTACCCAGACATGCAGACATCTTAAAAAATGTTCTTCCATTCCATTTGCTACAATCTATAGCCGAGGATCAAGGTACTCCTGTTCTGGGTGGCTGGCACACACACGGAATCATAAGAGGCAAGATAATTTGTTTTGTTTAGCCTTAAAAGTTAGCTAGTTTATTGTTGTCTTGAGCTGACTTTTCTCAAAGGCACATGGTAACAGGAGAAAAGGTAAAAATCACAGCTTGAAGCAAGGAAAATTCCTGTTAGACATAAGGAAAGACTTCACCACGCAAATGGTCAAATGTTCAAACGGTCAAATATTGGAGCAGGCTGCCAAGTTGTGGAAGAAGATGCTCAAAGCTCACCTGGACAATGCCCTGAGGAACCAGACCCATTGAGCCCACTTCAAGTAGGAGGTTGCACTGGGTGACCTCCAGAGGTCCTTTTCAGCCTACATGATTCTGTGATTCAGTAATCTGACTGAAATTGGCTTCTATTGCTAAAGGTCTGAAAGTCACACTCCTTCACCTTGTCACCTACATGGTGTCTTTACTATTGGTTAGCATAAAGTAAATGTAATATAAAGCAAGCTTTTGTTTATCCCTTTCCCTTCCAACAAGACAATGATTTATTTCAGAGATTCACTTCATCCTGATAATCATCCCAGTGCTATATTTCTCTTCTTTCTTTAGTTATTTCCAAGCTCAGAAACCCATGTCAGATTTGAGGTTGCTTATTCAAATAAAATCTATTGCATTAGAATTATTGTGATCTGCAGTCCCTATAATTTTACAGTTGATTTGGATTTAATTGATTATATTTGTATAAGTTAGCATTGAAAGAATTATTTGAATTAGACGTTTCAGAAAAGCAGTCATTTTTTATTGATCTGGAATTGCCTGCTGGAATTTTTTCCTAATATCCTGATTCATTCAAGTGATTATTAAAAATATATTTATTCCTTTTAAATAGTAAGAGTGCACATATACTGAGTGTCCTAATAAATCCAAAGGTAAGTACTAGCAAAACTTAACTCATTGGTTTGCCTTCAATGCTATAGCTCTTGCACCCTCTGTAAATAGTACAGAGTGACCTTGCCCCCTCAAAGCATAACTAAACAGTAGGATATAGATTAGAAGGGCATTTTCAGGCACACAACTCCCAGTGAATGTCAACAGAAAATTATAACTCTGTGTTTCCGATTAAATGAACACCAACATTTGGATTTGGATGAAAATACAGGGATCAGTTCACTTAGAATGTATTCTCTACAATTATTCTCTGGTAGCCTTGTTCTTTTCCTTAACACAAACACCAAATGATTCATTTGGTAAAGTGTAAGTGATAACTGAACATAGGAAATAAATACCTTAGTACTCATGGTTCTATTTTTCTTTCTGTATGCCACTTTTGTGAACAATGGTTGTTGATACTAACTTACACTCCTTTCCCAAGATAAACAGAATAGATTCAGAGGTTTTGTTTCAGATCATGACGTTTGGGAAATCAGTCTTAGGTCAACATTACTAGATTAACAAATATGTATGACGGTACTACTTCTTTAATTATCTTTCTTCTCAGAAAATACAGCACTGCAAAGAAGAGGAAAATGCCCAGAGATTCCTCTGTGTTCTCAGGGAATATTCTGCTGCTTTAGGGCAGATGCAGAAGTTGGTAGAAGTCTATACCTGCACATATAACAGCAGAGGACATTACTCACTCTGTCTCTGTTGTACTCCTGGGGTAAGTCGCTGCATAAAAATCACATCCCATCTCATCGCATGCTTTTTTTCTTCAGAATTTTTGTCACATGTTCCTCATTGACCTATTTAAAAAGGTAACTTTAAAATTAGAAGTAACCAATAAAGGAGTAAGAAGTCAGTCTAACAAATAGAATTGTTTCTAAGTGTATCTGTAATAAGATCTGATTTGGATCCTGGTACCCCTTCTTTTTACAAAGCTCTGGGTCCAGATAAATTTTGTTAACTCTTGAATTACCAAGCAAGCTCAACTTAGCCAGAATATTAAGGTAGCAGGCTAGCATTTGCTAGGGATGAATAAAACTTTTGTCAGTGTCATACTACTATCTCACAGTTACAGTTGTGGTAGGCAAAACATATGTACAAGCAACGACTCCAAGTGCCATGGGAAACCTAATCAAAAGAACTCAGTAGCTGTGCTTTTGCTTTTGTTTTAGTCTAGAGGTGGTGTTAAAATCTGTTTGGTTTTTTGTGCTGTATGCATATTTAGCAGCTGCACCCTGTCAGTACAAAGAGCTCCTCAGGAGGTGTCCATGCATTTTGTAGGTTTGGATCTGAAGTACCAGAAAATGTTCCAGCTGTAAATAATCAAGCTGGCATCCTGTCTGGCAGAGATAGGCCATATTCTGTCAAATACCTTCTACTGTTGCCTCATACTGGGACTAGAACCTGTTCTCAGCCCTGCGTGCAGTTTAACAGCTGCTGGGCCCATGCTAACATGGCTGGGCACGTAGAGACATTTGGCCATAGGCTGTCACCCTGCCCACAGGATGGGAAGAGCACATTATGGTTTTGTGTATTGTCTGGAAAGGTGCCCCCAATGGGCAGTTGAGACTTGGCACTGAAAAGCTCAGGCCATCTTACTTCAACCATGGTCATGTAATTTAGCGGCACTTTTCTGCGAGGTTTTTGTTTCTAGTTGAGTAAACTCAATGCCTACTGGAATCAGAGAAGCAGTGCGGAAGCACAAATGCTCACTTAAATAGCCATTAAAATGCTGTTTGGATAGCAAATCTTTTTAACTTATTATTAATAATCAGCATGATGTGATTTATTCATAATTTGTACAGCTAGAACCCTTATGAACCAGAGCAATGGAGCTGAACCCTGTTGTGTTAGTTCATATACAAAAATCAGACAAAAAAACACAACCCAAAAAACCCACATGGTTTCTGCTCAGCCACTTACAACCTAAGGGCAAGGACAGCTGCAATGCAAGGACAAAAAAAAAAGAAAAGAGTATAGAGAAACTGGAAAAGAAGGTAACAGAGAGAAAATGGAAAAGTTTATTGGAGGTGATAAGAGGGGGAAAAAAAGATCTGTCCATTTCTTAGCTCCTCTCAGGAACATATATAACCAAATGCAGATCATGCAGATCAGCCTCTCAGCAAAGCTTATTAGGTTAAGCAATATCCTGTATTTACTGGCTAAACATCCTTAAGGCTGCCTCATAAACAGTCAGCTTTGAATCAGGACAGAACTTGAACCTCTTTACACTGTCCATAAATATTATCTATATTTAACATGAAAGGTCACAATCTCAGCAGCATAGTTATCAAAAAGCAGATCAGAGGAGGATTTAAGCAAGAGGATGAAGTAACTTCGCAGATACCTACAAGGATTTACAGAGGTCAAAGAAGCTTGTTTGAAAGTCTAACAAAATTTTGGGAGAGGCTAGCATCAAATGTTGACCAAGGTTAGGACTTTATGTTAATGACTGGAAGGTTAATTTGCCCAGGAGTAAATCATGAAGGACCAGGTAAGCAAAGACAAATAGCTAATCTCTGGAAGGCAAGGGAACTGGTGGAGGCATGAATGGAGACAGGATGGAGAGGCTTTGCAATATCGGGTGAAAGTGCAGAAGACCAGTGAAAAGGTTGTTACAGTAACATCCTAGGAGCTTGCCTGAAAGATTTATAGATGAGCATCTCAACAGGATGGATAATTTTTATTAGGCTGGCAGTAAACTCTTAGCTAGCTTCAGTTGTATAAATTCCTGAGTCTTACTGAGCTATTGCCAAGACTGAACATTTAGTCACCGCAGGGGTTTGCAAAGTTGGATGTAGTAGCTATCACAGTATTTTCAGATTGTACTCTAAAACATGTAACCAGTTTGATGGTTTGACTGCCAAGGCTTGAGCCTCCATGTGCTATCTACTGGTTGCACATGCAAGGATTCTCTCCTGGATCTGTTAGCATGGCGTCTGCGCCTAGGGCAGAGTCATTTTGGGATGAACTTGCTCAGCAAAACAATGGCTGAAGCAGAAACTCACATACACACAACTGGGACAGTCATCAATACCCTTGTTGGATGAGGCTATCGGCAGCATGCAAGGCATGCAAGCACAGAATACTTCAGTAGGAAAGGACAGGAATGAGAGAAAAAAAAAAAAGAAAAACAACAATAATCAGCCAAACGAAAGAGCCCCTGCCCCAAAGCATTTACAAGAGTCCTTGAATGGTAAATGGGGAAAAGGTGGATTTCCTGACAGTCTGTTTACTTTTCCAGGGCTGTCTCCATTTGAATGAGTGACTAACTCTGTAACCAGCGTAACTTAATTAAAGTTTTCCTTAAACTCTTTAATATAGTGACGAGGGAAATTCATTTGGACATTACTTTGAATGGCTTTCTGCTCATCTCACCTTGAAGCTCACCTGCAAGCACTTCCTTTCTTGGTTAAATCAGGCAGCAGAGATGGGAGTTTACACTCTCTACTGCCATTTTCTAGTTCCAAATCACAGAATCACAGAATCACAGAATCTTAGTGGTTGGAAGGGACCTTTGAGATCATCGAGTCCAACCACATAAAAAAAAAAAAAAAACCCCACACTGACAGTTTAACCCAGATAATTTAAATATGTGGTACTTTTATACATACATATATATATGTATATATACACATATATATGGTTCCAGAGTGTACAGTGTAACAAGGTTTAGTGTGAAATCCACAAGTCTTATTGTAATGTAAGTAAATAATAATAATAGCAAGCTGAAATAATAATAACAACAACAACAATAATGTCAGACAATACTGGCATTAAACTATTGGAAGAGATGAGACAATTGAGTCCACATTATAATACCTATAAAATGTATTTATAGGGTGACATATATCCTAAAATAAACACCAAGCACTTCTGTAGCTTAGACACTCAAGTGTTCGGCAGAAATTTCTCGTCCATTCCCTTGATACCTTTTCCTATATGATGACCCCCCCATACCCAGCAGGTTCATGCAGTTTAATTCCCTTAGTAAATTCACTCTGTATTTCAACTTAACTGCTAAATAAAGACATTACAGAAAATTTTTTTCCTCCATCTTTTTTTTTTCCCCCATAAATCATAGAATCATAGAATCTTCTATGTTGGAAAGGATCTTTGAGATCATCGAGTCCAACCATACGATAAATATCCTTTCAGGAAGAGGATTACTGTGAGGGGATCCTTCCTTATTTAACCAACAGACACATGACAAAAGAGACAGAAAGAAAAAAAAAAAGAATAAAATATCTGTAGAAACTGTAATGACTTTGAATAAAACATCTCTTATTTGTGGTCCTCTAATCTGAAGGATCCTGCAGATATTTACAAAATGCCTAACTTTTTTCAGAGTGCAATTCTGCTTCTACGTCAGAATAGTACAAAGGTCTGTGTACCATTTAGCTCTCATACCAACTCAGAAAACAGAACATTAACATGACTTCAGTGATGCATAGCTTTGTGCAAGTCCTCTGCAGAGGGTGAGGTTCACCCTAAGGGAAGGTTAGGTAGTACATTGTGTATTTAAATAAATGGTTTAGTTTGAAAATTCTTACGATAAAAACACTACAGGCCATTCTGTGCAGGAATATGTTAACTTTTATTCATGAACTGGCTCTGTGACAGCGAAATACCTACCAGATTTGCATCTCTTTGTAATCACCAAGCCATTTCTGCATAGTGAATGGACATACAAACCTCCAGCCTTCTTTCTAAATCAGAGGAAACATTTTATACACCTGTAGGATTTATATATAATGGTGAGATAGGATTACTTAGGTTTTACTGTGGGCCTCCGCAACCTGTTGCCTTTGATTTCTTCAAGTTGCGTATTTAACTCCTTGTTTTGATTGATACTTCTGTCTTGAACATTGGATATACTCTTGTGGGTCACCGAGTATACCAGGGGCAAAATAACAGAAAAGTGGAAGTCTTAGCCTTTCTGATGCCAATTCAGGATCTGCTTGTCCACTTATACGGCAGTTATTGTTTCAGCTGTTTCATTTATCGTATCAGTCCGGCAACAACAACAACAAAAAAAAGAATACAGAATAATTCAGAGAAATGCCAGTAGAAATAGTTTCATGCATTCAGATGTTATTACTGTTTTGTTGGGGGTTTTTTTATATTCTTTTGCATCATCTTCTTTGTCGAAATGAGAGTGTATATAGTTTTAGTTGCTCTCTGTCTCATCTGCATTTCATTGTCTTGATTCTGTGCAAATCCAAGTTAAAGCGAGTTTCAGCATTCTATTTCTGAGGGGTTCATAATATGAATTTCACTCTTTCAGTGTCAATAAAAATTTGTTTTCCTGTAAAAGAAAATAATGGGAAAATTAAATTGTTATATTTTACTCTGCTTCCTTTTTCTTTCTCCAGACCAGGAAATAAAGTAAAACATAACACTTTAACTTTCCCATTTTTCTTTTCATGGGGAAATATGAGTGCTCTTTGATATCAGTCTATGACTTCCAGAAGCTAGAATGGTACCAAGAAACTCATTTTCGTGTGATGCCCTCAAAGAGGAATTGATTTCTTCCTAAACTAATGACAGACATCTCTGATTAAGAACAGGTGGCTGTGAGTAGGAAAAAACTTTTGCAATTATCAACACCTCAGCTGTAAATGAAACATGGAGAGGGGTGAATTTTACTCCATGATATTGGGGAGTGTATTCCTTAAGACTGTTGCACCCCTAGGAGTATAGCGTGGTCTTTCCTGTTACTTCCCCCTTTGGGCCATGGAAGACCATAATTAAATGCCCTTTTACCCTTATCTTCTCCAGGTTAAATAAACCCGGTTCCCTCAGTCTCTTTTCATATGTACTATGCTCCAGCTTCCTAATCCTCTTAGTAGTCCTTTGCCAGACTTGATCCACTTTGTCATTACTGGACCAAAACTGGACACAGAATTCCAAATGCAGCTTAACAGGTGCTAAATAGAGGGAAACAGTCCCTTGCCTTAACCTGCTGGTTATGCTCACAGCAGTGAAGTTTGGCCTTCATCACTGCAAGGGCACATTTCTGACTCATGTACAACTCCCTGTCCACCAGAAGACCCAGGTCCTTTTACCAGTCAGTAAGTTCCCAGTCTGCAGTCATGTAGAGGGCTATTCCATCCCAAGGGCAAAACTTCATACTTGAACTTCACAAGTTTCCTCTTCGCACATTCCTCCAGCTGTTTAGGCCATCCAGTAGTCCTGGTCTCCAGTGTACCAACCATTCCACCCCCAGTCTAGTGCTATCCACAAACTTGCAACTTACAAGTGCCTGGCACTCTTGGGATGGTGTGTTTATGAAATGTTTCTGAGCATGCTTAGGTGTACACAGGTGTTTAAAGATTTTCAGGCTGAGAAGGCACCTGATCCCATATGAATCATTCTCTTCTGCACAAGCACTTGATTCTGCCTCATTCATAACCTGTCAGCTTGTGTCTTGAGCTTAAACTCCCTATTCCTCAGTTCCTTACTGGTGAAAAAAAGAGATGATTGATAGAAATAATAGAATCACAAAATCGTAGGGGTTGGAAGGGACCTCTGGAGATCATCTAGTCCAACCCCGCTGCCAAAGCAGGTTCACCTAGAGGATGTTGCACAGGAACACATCCAGGTGGGTTTTAAATGTCTCCAGAGTTGGAGACTCCACCACCTCTCTGGGCAGCCTGTTCCAGTGCTCTGCCACCCTCAAAGTAAAGAAGTTTTTCCTCATGTTGAGAAGGGATTTCCTGTGTTTCAGCTTGTGTCTGTTTCTCCTTGTCCTGTCATGGGACACCACTGAGAAGAGTCTGACCCCATCCTCTTGACACCTGCCCTTTAGATATTTATAAGCATTGATAAATGCTTATCTCTCAGTCTTCTCTTCTCCAGGCTAAACAGACCGAGGTGTCCTAGCCTTTCCTCATAAGAGAGGTGCTCCGTTCCCTAGATCATCTTTGTAGCCCTCTGCTGGACTCTCTCCAGTAGTTCCCTGTCATTCTTGAACTGGGGGTCCCGGAACTGGACACAGTACTCCAGATGTGGCCTCACCAGGGCAGAGTAGAGGGGGAGGATGACCTCCCTTGACCTGCTGGCCATGCTCTTTTTAATGCACCCCAGGAGACCATTGACCTTCTTGGCCACAGGGGCACATTGCTGCCCCATGTTCAACTTGTTGCTGTAAAGATCATTATCTCTGTTCTACCAAATGATATTTCCAAAACATAAAAATTACCATCAAATGAGAAATAACAACAACTGCCTCTGACAAGCTATCATCTGATTGAGCAACTGAACTTAACTGGGCACCTGATTTATTTTAAAAGCATCAGAAAAAAAGGATGAGACATTCAGTGCAGTAAAAAGTAATGGACTAATTTGGAAATGCCTTTTACTGCATGAAAGGTGGCATGAAAGACAATGCTGGGAATCTGACAGAGCTCTCTGCAACAGACTTTACTTTTCCTGAGAAAGTATTTTTAGTTATATTACCCATTTGCTTTGTCCAGCAATATACATGAATGAATGGCGGTCCAGCTGCAGAACAGAAGGACTGACACCTCTTATTATTGGAGTCCTATAGGTGTCCCTCCAGTACCTCTGTGCCGTGTTTGTCGTTATTCCTCCTTCATCTCTTACATAAATTTATACAAAATACTATTTCCGACCACCAAAAAAAAAAAAAAACAAAAAAAACCCAAACCAAAACCCCCAACTTTGGCTTCCTCATTTTTCTCTAAAAGGTGATATTCCATGTGAAAATGTAGTTTTTTCTGACAAGTTGTGAATATACACAAAATACAAGACAGCTTATATGCTAGTATGAGCATAGAGCACAGCTGTTTTCTCTTTTCTATGTTGGCTGAAAATTCTGTCTCTTCTGATATTGTAACTTTCATTTTCCTGCAACATTTCACAACACTAAATCTTTTTAAAAATTAAAATCTGCTTCATTGATATGAATTAACACAGAAGCTAATAATCTGTTGATAACATTACAATATTACAAATGGTTGCAATTTCATTTATTAGACTGTATAATCTGTAGGGTCAGGTGAATAATTCATTAAAAAAATCATTCAGTTGACTTCCCCATTATTGGTGTACTTGTAATATGCCCATATATTAAAGCCTTCTCTATCTTTTACTTATTCAAAGTTACTTTTTAGAATACATTTAGTAATTAATTCTTGGTCTCTGGATTATTCATGAGTGCTTCAAAGATAGTATTGTGCATTTGTACTTTGAAATGTTGACTGTTGATTAGTTAGTTTTGAATGAAACTGGCAGCTCTAACAGTAAACTTTATCATCAAGAACTTTATGAAAACTTTAAAACGCTCTGATAAAACATTTATGTAAAAATTAAATCTTCTTATAGTTTATCTCTGTCTTCCTAAGAATATTCAGTACATGTGTGTCATCCATTCAGATTTTTTCCCTCTTTGAAAACTGGCTTCACAATAATATTGAACAATTAAAATCATAAATTCTTACACACTTTCTATAAAATTACTTCAGTGAAAGAAAAGAAAAACATTCAGAGATATGTCTGCATTTACAGGCTATGTGTTTTTGCTGTATGACAAAAGCAAATTTCAAAGCTGTTTTGCTATTCACAACCAATGCTTCAAGCTAGACCTAAATTGATGAACAGGGGATTTCAGGAAAGGGGGAATTTAATATATGTATGTGGTGTTCTTGTAAGAAAGTTTAATAAGAAAAGACACTTTTTTATTTCATGTCAACCAGTCTCATGTTTTATCCAGCACAACGAAGTGAACCTGCTGTTTTAAGAAATCTTTTCAGATTCCCTCTGCTGGACTTTTAATACTTGTTAAATTGATGAAGGCCACTCAAGGAGCTTGTAATCAGTCTTGCAAATTTCTAGCAGAGTGTAACTCTAATAAGCTCAGACTTGCATCCTAAATCAAATTTTTTCTATAGAGTTGAAAAATCTCCAAGGAAAGTTTCTAGCACAATCATCTCTAAATAAATTATGAGACACCTGGCTGTCTAACAAGGCAATTAAAGCACAAGACAGAAAATCTGTGATTTTGCAACTATTAAAATGGCAAATTCAGTGTTGGGGGTGGCAGGAAGTAAAAATGTGCAGTCTAGGAAGTGAAACTCTAAACAGACATATTTTTAATTTATTTTAGGCTTATTAAATTAAGAGGGCATTAAAAAGCATCATTTAGCACGTTTACTATTAGTAAATATCAGTTGGTGATTAAATGTGTCACTTTGCTTCATTTCTTTGTTGAATTCCAGGGAAATCTTGAGGCACCACTTTTTAAAAATTTCTATTAATACCTATTTTTAGGGCTATTGGCCATTTGCACTTGCCAGTGACATTTGCACTCAACATTGTTCCATGTATAGAGTTTATATGACAAGGTGTTGGCAGCAGGGCGTAGCAGAGGTGCCACCTGTGAGAAGAGACATGGGGCTGCCCCATGCCAGACACAGCCACTTCCAGCTGGCTCCAAAATGCACCTACCACCGACCAAAGCTGAGCCCATCTGCAATGCTGGTGGCACCTCTGTGAAAACACATTTAAGAAAGCTGCAGAGCAGCTGGGAGAAAAAAACATAAGAAAAAAGTGAGAGAAACAACTCTGCAGACACCAACATCAGTGAAGAAGCAGAGGAAGTGCTTCAGGTCCTGCAGCAGAGATTCCTCTGCAGCTCATGGAGAAGACTATGGTGAACCAAGCTGTCCCCTGCAGCTCATGGAGGGCCATGTCAGAGTGGACATACACACTGCAGCCTATGGAAGACCCCACGTTGGGGCAGGTGGATGGGCCTAGAAGGAAGCTGCAGCTCCTGGAGAGCCCATGGTAGAGATGAAGTGTTATAAACTGACCACAACCCCCATTCCACTTCTCCCTGTGCCACTCAGGGGGAGGAGGTAGAAGAGTTGGGAAAGAAGGAGTGAAGATGAGCCTGAGAAGAAGAAGGGGGTGGAGGGAAGGTGGTTTTAGTTTTGCCTTTGCTCCTCACTATCCTACTCTACCTTGACTTGGCAATGAATTAAAGTAGTCTTCCTAAAGTTGAGCCTGTTTTGCCTGTGATGGTAACTTGTGAGCAATCTCTCTGTCCTTATCTTGACCCAAGAGCCTTTTCACCTTATTTTCTCACCCTGTCCTGCTGAGGAGGGGGAGTGAGATAGATAGTGGCTGAGTGGGTATGTGACAGCCATCCAAGGCTAACCTACCACACTCTTGAATAGAATTTGGTCTGTAAGTATTAAATATAGCACCTTTATAAAAGCTCAGTAGGTTGAATGTGTTGAATATTGTTTTTCAGTTTATTTACTCTAAATAGGCTATGATCTTTCCAGAAACAAAGTGTCAAGTAGAACAAGGAGCTCTGTAGAAGAGAACGCTCCTATAATTATCATGTTAGCCTTAGACTGAGAAATCTAGAACTATTTTCTTCTTTGATATTGGCAAAGTAATATGGATTATGGAGGGAGGGATATTTTCACAATCAGATATGATTGTGAAAAGTAAGGAAATGATCTCTGTGCCTTTGAGAAGAAAGTATGTTAGATACTGTGAAATTACTGGATATTACTGCGTATTCACTAAAGCGTTGAGGGAAAAATACATAAGAGACCAGCTGGGATTTTTGTCTCTCTTTTTTTTTCATCTTCTTCTTTTGGTTCTTCTCACTTAAAAAAAATAATTAATAATTGCTGGAGTAGCTCAAAAATGTCATTTTTTATTTAAAAAGCAAAGTTTCTAGAAATTCGGTGTCAAGAGTGAAAAATCCATTACTGGAATTTTCTCCTAAACTTAATTTTCTTGTAATACATTATGAAGAAATATAGCCTTTGCTATAGATGCCTTAGGACAGTTCTCCAGTCTGCAATGGTATTTGGAGCATTTGGAATTTGCATTTACATTGTAAATACCATTTGCAATGGTATTTAAATTTTTCCACTTTCTTCCAATTTATCCAAACAGTCTTTAACATGCTTTGTTTTCTGAAGTACAGAGATCATTTCCTTATTTTCACCATCCGATCCATCATTGCCTCCAAATTCCTAGAAATAGAAGCATCATCTTTTGATTTTCCAGCAAGATCTCTAACTTCCTCCATGTAGGCGTAACTTCCTATATTGCCTACTGTGTCAGTAGGAAATATGTAAGAAGAAGGAATATCCCCTTACCCCCAAGGACAGGAAACTAAAAAAGAGACAGAAAAAAACATATTAGGCATTTTGCTTCCTGTAAGCCTAGCTCAGATATGTGAGGGTGCTGGCTATTTACACAAAGAGTTAAATAAATAAATAAATAAATAAATAGACTGTCCAGAATGAATCCAAATTTTCTAGTACAGTCAGCCAAATACTAGAATTAGTTTTATATTGACCTGAGTTTCAAACTATGTACTTTGTATATTAGGGTGGGATTTTTTAATGTCTTCATATGTGCTATCAATGGGGCTCAGGAAATTTGACTTAACTGAGTATTGGCTATATCTGGATGACTTTCATTGTATTTTGAAATGGTAGCCTATGTTCAATTATAAAACTAACAAAGTGAACAGGGGATTGAACCTGATGATTTCCTGGGGCCGCTTCCAGTCTGCATGATTCTGAGATTTTGCTGAAGTGATGGATGGAAAGAAAAGAACTCATAGATCACAAGTATGTAAAGCCTATAAGTGACGCAGATTGTCAAGAGCATAAATTTTGAACGTGAAAGCCATCTGCAGAGGTTTATGATAACTCCAGTTCTTTATGGTTTGATGGTGTGGGGATTCTGAAACTAGTCATTGGAAAAGGCTGAGAGAACAGATCTAGAGTAACCTCCTGAGTGATGACCTAATCTCTTTTTGTTCCTTGCTATTGATGGTATTTTAACAATTCTTACTGTGGGCAAGACAATGCCATCAATTTTTCAGCAGAAGTCCTCATTAATATAAATGGGTTTTTCTCCTTAGCAAGAGATAAGACCCTGAGTTTTCACTCTCCCTTCAGTATCTTTTTTTCTTGGTTTTTTTTTCCCCTCCTAAACAGACCTGAATCTTTTTTCCCTCATATTCTGTTTCCATTTACTTTTTGCTTTAACCAATTACTTGATGAATCTCAAATCCATCTCTTTGATAGTTGCAACTGTCCTCCCTGAAGCAGTAAAATGCTGAAATCTGTACTTCTCATGGACTCTTCCTCTTACTTTTTTTCTTCCATTCCTAGCCCTTCCTAGATTTAATTCTCAGCTCCACCAGCTGTGTTCTCTGCTGAGAGAAACAATTCTGCAGACACCAACATCAGTGAAGAAGCAGAGGAAGTGCTTCAGGTCCTGCAGCAGAGATTCCTCTGCAGCTCATGGAGAAGACTATGGTGAACCAAGCTGTCCCCTGCAGCTCATGGAGGGCCATGTCAGAGCGGATATACACACTGCAGCCTATGGAAGACCCCACGTTGGGGCAGGTGGATGGGCCTAGAAGGAAGCTGCAGCTCCTGGAGAGCCCATGGTGGAGATGGACTGGAATGGAATGGAATTCATTGGGATTCAATGGAATACATAGTAGAAATACTTGATTTTCCCTATTCATGGAACTAAACTCTTGTCCAAGTTACCTGACTATTCTTCACCCTAGATAAAATAAAGTATTCCACATTAGTAAATTTTAAACGTACTTACTTAAATTATTATTTGCATCTTTCCATTTTATTTATATTCAGTTTGTAGCAAGATGTCCAAATCGGGCAAAATATCTGAAGTGGATCTTATCAATACCATGGAAAATTATGTTGAAATACTAGTCATAATTTTCCTGCAGAAGTCATTTACCATAGCAGTAGTAGCAAACTAAAATAAAAGTTGTAGCAGAAATGAGAAAGTATGTCACTTCAGGGAATCTCTTCATATGCACTCTAAGTGTAAAGATTATATTACAAATGTTTTGACTTCTGAATGAAGCTTTACAAGAGTACTCAAGGCATTTGAATAAATGCTTAAGATTAATACTTTTTAGAACATTCAAAAATATACTCCTTATTGTCACACCAGCCTGTTCTGTGATTCTGTTCTGATCACTTCCATCAGTCCACCTACTTATCATATCCTTTCTCTCTCCCCTGGTAATCATCCACTTTTGGTACCTCATGCTATACTGTTACTTCCTTGTTCCAGCATTTTCTTACAATTGTACCTACACATTACTGGAAAAATCATCAGAGAATTTGACTTCCAGCTGACATTCAACTGATAACTACCATGCTTACGTAAACGAAGACTGTTCAGAGGCTTACAACTGGAGTACGTATTGATCATTACACTGGTGCAGATACCTCTGACACCCAGGCAAACACCTGTCAAAATGTCAAGTCCCATTTCCAAACCAGGGGAAGTTCTAAGTCTTCTCATTCAAAACACTGCAGGAAGGATTTTGTATTCTGCTTCCTTTAAAAATCTGCAGGACCTTACTGCAGATTTTGGGGTTGGAGAGCTGACGAATATCGCTCATGAAGTTGTAGGGATGAGCTTGGTTGTGTCTTTCATCAGTCCCATGTGCCATAGTATGGGAATAATAGGTGATCTCACATGTCAACAATCTCTAACATCAAGGAGCAAGTCACTCTGTGGAATAGCATCTCAGTGAGAGTTGTTCTTCAGCAATTATAGCAGTGGTGAGATCATGCTATCTTGTTCTAAGTAGAAATCTGCATTGACATAAATGAGCATTTGTGACTACAAATCAATAAAAATATCCCACATTCAGTCTTCTCTCTGCTTTCCTAGTGGTTCTTTTTTCTTTCTCCTGGCAGATACAGACTGGTTTCCTAAGTCACCAATGGCTCCCTGTTTTGAGGCCACATCACCAGTTTCCCTCTAATCTTCCCCTCATTTTCTTTATTTTTTATCCTAAATTGTTCCATTGCAAATTTGTGTTAGTTTTCCCAGAAATGATTAAAAATCTTCTTTAAATAGATTGCAATTAAACATACTCAGTTTAACAAGTTAAACTCCCACACATTTCAGATGTTTCTTTTTCATTGTAAAATATTATTTAATATTGTTAAAGCTGCAATACCAGTTTTCCAAATTTTTTGTTTCATTCATTAATAACAAACATATACATAAACTGGACACCAGTGTTTTCTCAACAATACTTTAATGAAGTATTCTTTATCCTAGTGTAAAAGTAGTAATGAAGGGATCAAAGTAAAAAAAAAAAAAAATCAATGATGTCCTGATACAATTTCTTAATGATGAACTAAAAAATAGACTTATTAGTGAGTTCTCATTAGTCCTTTCATTAATATAAAATGGTTTTCTACAAAAGGGGATCCAACATCACGGATTTTACTCAGTGCCTGGTGCTCAAATCAGATCTGAAAATTAATTTTTTGCATTGGGCGGTAGCATGTCTGGAGCTTCCAGAGAACAAGTGAAGTCATTACATGTGGCAGAGGACAGGGACACAAGCTTCTGTTCTGTGCTTGGGCAATAACTGTTGAAAAATTGCAAGAAGTCGGACAAGCAATTCCCAAGAAACAATGAGGCAGTGAGAAATGTTTATAACTGCTGGTTATTCAGGTCTTCCAGCATGGCTGAAATTTGAGATTTGAGCCTGGGAGCCATCGAAGAACTTAACTAGGCACTGAATCAGTTAACACCAACAGCACTTGGAGATGAAGAGTTCCCAGCATTAAAATATAGTAAGCATGACTCACAGTTCATAGTGTTGACGACAGCTTATCTTAAATGCTGTTAATAGCTAACTCAGAATTAATATATATGCATATGTTTTTCTCACATTATTTAAAAGATGTCATAACTTAGTGCACTAAATCTAGAATTTTAAAACTGTTGTCCAAACTCTAAAATTGAAGCTGGCAATAAATAAAAGATTATATACAAAGAGAAGATACTCTTTTAAATAGTCTTGTTTCTTTTAGTTATCAGGTGAGAGAAGACTATTTTAAGAGTGTGTTCAATTAGCCTATGTGGTGCATTTAATAAATCAAAAGAACTGAAACTCAATTAAAGTATTATTATTCCAAACAATGAGTATGATCAATCTCACTTAACTTTATCTATCTAAAATGTATTTGAATTTTGTGATCTGCATAAGGTATCTATCCTAGTAGGAGACAAAACTACTTCTGGGTGCCCATTTCTCCATACTGACTGTAAACAAAGACTAGAGTGATTCTCTTAAATGCTGAAATTTCCTATAGCAATTTCCTTTTTGGTAAGAAATTGGTATTATAAATAAGAATATATTTCTCATCTTTCTTACTTTTAATTTTATTATTGCTATATACCTTTTATTAACATCAGTCCTTTAAGACCTTTTAGGAGACAATGACACAAATTGAATAGTTTCAGAAACTCCAGTATGGATACCCACATAAGCTGAATTAAAGCTGAGATGACCATTTCAATTTCTGTGTTGATTATGATATGCTAGCAAACTTGCCCAGATGGCACATCAGTTAGAAACTAAGGGTTAGCAAGATAATTTGTTCCTTCTTTTCTGTATACTACATTATCTAGCCAACTTAAAAATAAAACAGTTCTCCAACAAGCATCCTTCTTTGCATTGATTTCTATTTTACAGAACTTCAAAATGACCTTTAATTATCAGCAAAGAAGAATGCATGCCCTTATAAAACGTAATCATCATAACAAGAAAAATATTTAATTTATCCTTATCATGTAATTGTTTTCCATTTTTCTCCCCAATTTAATACTTCTGCTGGAGAAAAAAAATGACTATATTCTCAGAGTAACAATGCAGACTGTTTCTATTTGCATCTGTATACTTCTTGCAATGCATGACACACTTCATTTACAAATCCCTATCTGTGGTACTTCCTACCACCATTAACAAGAGACTGCTCATTACATCAATCACTGTAATATTGCTATGATGGAAGTTTAAAACAAATTTGATGAGGTGTCATGATCAAACACATTTTTACATAGAAGTCAAAATTAAAACCAGATGTCTATTAGGAAAGGGCTTCTTTGTTGAAAGCTCCTGAAAATAAAGAAAAAAGAAAGGAAAATACTTGTCAGATGGTTTCATCCTATTAGTGTGCCTTCATCCTAAAGAAACTGTTCAAAGTAGATGGTAGGACAAAATTTTTATATGTTGCTGACCAGCATGTATCAAAAATACTTTTGTTTGTTTGTTAGTTTGCAAGAATAACACTCAATACACAGCACTGAGAATATAAATTAGGAATGGACTAAAATCCAAAGGTGATATCATACTCAGACTCTCATGTAGTTAATGAAAAGACTACTAACACAAAAGCTAGAGCATAATCTATTGTTGGACATACACTCAAGGGAATAAAAAAAGGGAGTTATCTTAAAATAGTATTTCAGGGCAAGAAGCATTGTAAAACCATATAACATTAGAACTAACAAAATCAGATGATTATAATCTGATATATCTGATATTCAAATTTCTTTGTAAAGCATTGACTGACGTACATTGGCGAAGGTACTCAAAATGGCAAAAGAAAACCACAGAAGGTGGTTATGTGTAAAACTGACATACTTGTCATTCGGTCTCTGGATTTATCCCATCTGAACCGGGAATCTGATTGCCTAATACTCTCTGTATTCCTGGGGGGAATTCACCTCTTTCCCTTCCTTGGACCTACCGAGAACAGAGGCAAGCAACTTACCTCCTAACTTAGGTGCTTCAATACCTTTAAAAAACCTGCCAGACATAATTATATTCCATTTCTATTCTCTGTCTGCAGCGATATCACAAAATTACTCTAACTCTGAATAGAACTGAACAGTTACTTTCCACCTGTCTTTGAATGGCCACAAGAGCTGGATAATGCACATGATTTACATACTGATAAATCACAAAAGAATTTTTCATGTATGTGTATTTTTCCTTTGCCCAGATGGTGATTTCAGTGGAACTAATGTGAATAGTAAAAGAGGATGATAGAAATATATTGCAGTCAGTGTTAAAAATGTACAGATTTTTGAACTGCCATAGTCCGACCTGGCTTCCAAAAACAGTTTTCAATCAATAAATGATTATTTCTAGTATTATTTTTCAGCTTGCAGCAAAAAATATTTTATACATTAAAAAACCCTACGCATTCATTTATAGCTATACAGGTTGTTTCCAGTGAGTGTCAGACCTCACTATATTCTGTGATATATATTGTATATCATCACTGGCACCAGCAGGTTTTTTTAAGAGAAATTAAATAACACCAGCTGAAAGACTTCACTCTGCCACAACCTATCATTTCACATCTTCTCCTTTCCACTACTGCTCCCAATTCATGTTTTTAGATTTAGATTTATACTCCCGAACAGGCATAATTCTGTAAATATGCTGATTCTGTGTATGTGTTCTTGCAAACTAGACTTATAACTACAATTTGAGTCCAACAAACCATATTAATTTTAAGATGGCTTTCCTTTGCCAGGACAGAGAAAAAAGCAACTGTAACATGCTAGGGAATCTGATCTTTTAAACAGAAAGATTTAAATGTGTTCAACTTCCAAGTTTATGATTTCCTAAGAGAAAAATGCATAGGACTACATAGATAAGGTAGTGGAGGCAACACAGCAGATGTTTGTGATGGCCACGGTATGACTGTTAAGGACAAAACTAAGGTGAATTATTGCTTCCTATGCAAGATAAACTGATTTTAACTTACTGACTAATTTTAACTATTAAATACTTTTTACACTTATGTCAAGGGTAATGAAGCTACTATAAGCACAGCAAGTCACAATCCAAATCTAGGAAATCTGAGGAATGGTAAAGCAGTTGGATATGCTGAGTTTGAATCATGCACTATTGATAAAGAATTGTTTTCCTTCTTTTGAACCTTTATTTTCAAGTAGTAAATCTTTCAAGTGTCTGGGGTCCTTCTTTTTCTTGTTAAAAATCCTGAGCAGCAGACAGGCGGAGTGTATTTAACTACTCATTGTCAGATATGTAAGTAACAGGCAAGGATAATTTTAGTGCTTTGAAGGCTTACTCCCTAACTTCTACTGCTAATTTTAAAAAGAATATCCTAAATATCTATTGTTTTTGAGGCTGTACAAATGTTCTAGCGGAGTGGACAGTTCCTCCTCTGATTCTACATAAATTACGCACCATAATGAAGGACTGCCATGAAAAAATCAGAACAAAATCCAAAATCTGTTGTATAATCATAACATACAGAGTCTACGATGGAAATGTCATTGTATCATCATATGTTGTTGGTGATGCACCTGTTGGTTCAGGAAAACTCCTATTTCCCTATCATGGTTTGCTCTTATGTTTATAGTTCTTCTAACTGTGAACTGTATTAGGACCAAATATTTCAATGAAAACTCATGACTTGACATAACATTTTTTGTAAGAACGTGAAATAAGGCAGAAATAATATATCTTACTAGCCACTGAGGAAATATCCAAGTGCAAAGTCTTTGTCATAACTATCTTATGACAGAACTTTGTTTAATAACTTACATAAATACCTATATTTTGGAAAATGTTTAAATTCATTTTTTAAAAAAATGTATCTTATAGCTAAAAAGTAAAATCCTGCAGGATAATTCTCCTTTAATGCAGGACAATAGTCTAAGAAGGAAGACTTCCATCACTAACAAGTCCTCCATGACTTCTAGCATAATAATAAAAAAGAAGGTACCATGCGAGCTGTCTCTGGCCATAAGAGAAACCCCAAAAGAGAAAAGGATCCATGATCCCTGAGACTGTGAAGCACTGCAAATGGGCAGGGAGCTGATGTGAAGTCAGTCCTTACTATGAAAAATAAGCACTGGTCTTACAGACTTAGGAGGTCTGTAGATTCTGTTGTAAACCAAATAAAAACTCTCCTGAAAGTTTCTGAACTGAAATGAAGCTCAGAAAAAGGGATTCTGTAAGGTTTTGTAGACTCTATGGAAGTTTCTCCATAAATTAATCTAAAAAAAGCTGAAAGATATGAGGGCTTGAGAGAACTTCATCTGAAATGGTTCTTCGTTAATTACTGTCAACATGCATAAGGACCTAGGTAAAGAACATGGATTCTGGTCTACCTGATTGTTTACTGCAGTACATTTGTCCTTTTTTCAACTTTTTAAGGTTTTATATCTCTAGCTTTTATGTCCATTATTCTTTCATGGGTTCTGTGGTCAGTTATGCAAGAGAAATGCAGAATGGCAAAACTGGGAATGAAAATAATCAACAGTGTTGCAAGGAAATTAAGTATAATACATGGCAAGCTACTCAAAATATATAAAAAGTCAAGAGCTCTGTCAGAAATTACTCGAGCCATTAAAGGATGAGTGGGAAGTTAGTGACAGATACTGTAGCTGACAGCCTGAAAGAATTCTTCACTTCACTATTCACACAAATAAATGGAGGGTCAAATCCCAGAGAGTAAGGAACAGTACATTTTCCTGTGGAGAGAATTAAAAACTGTGGAACAGGGAAAATTTAGAGGCTTTATGTCTCTACCAAAGAAGAAAGTTCATAGTAGTCCATTAAATGTGGTAAAGGTATTGAGCCTATATACCTTATAGCTGTGAATGATGATGGAAATAGCAGGGGATCTAGGAAAGGCACCATACAGGCTTTTGAAAGTCTGTAAACAGCTAGGGAAAGTAGAATCACAGAATTGCTGATTCTGCGTCAGATTTTCCCCGCCAAGAGAACAGCAGTACACATGGGGAGATATGGGAATAGAGGGGAAGAATTTCTCTTCCTACTGGGCACTCTGAGCAGAGCCTGAAAGAGGTCCCATCACTTACACTCACTAGACGACAGCAACCGGCTTGTTGAGGAACAAAGAAAGAGGTTTTTTGGTATTCGGTATTTATTTATTTTTTGGTATTTATTTTATTATTTGGTATTTAAAGCCAAAATATTCTGAATAGGGAGGAAGTTCCTTCCACCACCTGGAGCACCCAATCAACTGTAGTCCCCAAAGGCCTGCCTGTATACTTCCTCCCTCCATCTTTAATTCAATCACTACTGACACCCCACTGTTGCTGTAAAATTCTGTGCTGACAGCAAGAAAATTCCCTAGACTTCCACTGTGGCTGGCATTCTTTCCCTTTCAGCTCAGTGGAAGAATAAAAAACTACACAAAATGAAGCAAAAAATGCATAAGCAGAGCAACCGACTCCCTGATGTGGACGAAGAGAATCTGGGAAGAATTGTGGGGTTGTCCTCAACTTGCACTCCATAATCTCATAGCAGGCTATATTTGGAGTTTGCATTGGGAACTGGAGAACTCTGAGTTCCGTAGTACTGGTACTCTCTGAGATGGAGAGTACCATCCTCTCCATCACTCTGCTGCTTCTCATGACAGTCTTTATTGGTTAATGTGTGTCTCATGATACCGCTTTTGCCTACCCATTTCTTCCAGCTATCCCAGCTCAAAGGGGTAGCTCAAAAGGATGCTCAGTAGCATCCAATTCTGATTTCAGGTGGGACATGAGACATGGTTATGTATGTATGAAATGACATTGGTTTGATCTGTTTATTTTTTCCTACTTCATACTGTTTTCTTAGGCAAACTCTCATTGAAATCACAGGGAATTTTTATTTGAATACAGCTTTCCAAACAGAGTTATTTTCAATGCTTGCTGTAGCTGAGACATAAACAATGAAAATAAACTCTCTCTTGCATGTTACAGTCTTAGTGTAGTGACACAAGCTCAGGATGTTCCTGGGATGGCGCTGTAATATTATTACCTAAAGGTCTCACATTTAATATGCAAATTTACCTTAATAGGATAGATTTACATCCCCTCTTCGTGTTTTGCTCCAAGATTTCTTTCTTATGTTTTCCTCTTTCCTATTGTGTTCTATATTTTACTATGTTTGTCAGCCACTGGCGTGTATCCCTAAGTACTTCAAACACTTATCTGAATGTGTCACATCCATTATTAACTTGTGGTTATGGTTATAGCCATACCAAAAGCTACTGGGATACATAGACAATATTTATTTTAGCATTATTAAAGGACCATTCTTAAGTTGAAAAGTGAAAAACACAGGTCCCAGCTTTGCCAACAATTATACCTGAGCATTTTCAGCATAGAAGTAGTCCAAATTCCTTTGTAGGGCTACATATCTGCTCAAAATCAAACTTCTGTTTATTTTATTGCAGAACTAACGCTTCATTCTCTAATAATGCTTGTTGGTATTTCCTTTAATTTGTTTGTTACGGCTTTTGATAACCTACTTTCAGTTTTCTATAAAATTGTCTTCTAATTCCATATCATTGTAAAAAAAAATATTAGTTTTCTAACCATATGGGACAATTCCTACAGCTTTTAAAATATTTTAATGATATTACTGTAATTCATAATGTGTTTAATAATGTAATTCTGAATAAAACAATCTCTTGTTAAAAATAATTGAAAACACAGTGGGGACCTTTTAAAGGAATTGTCTTAATTAAGAAATCAGACATGACAGTGCATTTCTGTTCATTTATTTTACACTCTGTGGATTATAAAAGTCTCTTGGTTTTCAGTCTGGTAATATTAAATTGAGCTTAAAACAAATGGGCAGAGTGCATGACCTGTACTGATTGCCTTGCTAAAGAAAAGAGTTGCATCTCCTGAGAATATCCCCAGCCTCATGTTCTTATTCCCACACTTTTCCTGGTCCCATTCCTATTCTCTCAAATGAATAAAAATAAAGCAATTTGGGGAATACGTTTTAAAGTAGATAGCTAGTGTAAATAACTGATGTCAGTGGAACTACACTGATTCAAACACAACAATGACCAGATCTACTCTGGGAGGGGCATGTAAACCCAAAGTTCTTTCTGGGAAAACTGTGGGCCAACTTGTCTTTCTGCTAACCGAACGTGTCCCTTTTCTGTTCCATCTGTGCCTGAAAAGTAAAGCAAAGCAATGCTATCTAAATGAAATGGAAAAGTTGCTCATAAGGGTACAGCATGAAATAACTGGCTGGTTAGTAATGTGTTTTCTGCAAGGAGTTATTTTTGTTTACTTTTAGGAGAAATCAGTAAGTTTGGGAGAAAAAAAAAGGTATGAATTCTTCTTCAATAGGAATGTCTGCATAAAAGGAAGAACTTTTTTATTGTGAGGCTGACCAAGCACTGGCTCGGGTTCCCTGAAGAGGTTGTGGAGTCTCCATCCTTGGAGATACTCAAAAGGTTTCTGCACGTGGTCCTGGGGAACCAGTTTGAGCAGGAGGTTGGACAAGATGACGTCCAGAGATCTCTTCCAACCTCAACCATTCTGTGTTTCTGTGAAAGGTTTATGGTCTGAAATTCTAATAGACTTATATGTTTTGATTTATAATGGGTAATTTTAAATGACATCGTTTTTTAATTCTATGTGGGCAACTTGTTTTTTCTATCCAAACTACGTTTGTACATGAGGAACTGCTCTTTAAAACAAAGAGAATTAAAATATCTTTCATATTAATTTTCTTAGAAGTGAAGGAAGTCAAAGTCCCTCTGGCTGCTTTAAACTGAATTAATTTTTTTTTCTCAGCTACTGAAGTCTGTGTAAGATAGCAAACACCAAATCACTGTCTGTTCAGTGTAGCCTGCATTAGCAAATATGCTGTACAAACCCAATACCCAGTAAACAGAAGTTCTCTCTGTATACCAAAAACATGGTGTGAAATATAAACAAAGTGTGAGTTCTGAAATATATTAAATGGGATGGAACTGACAAATCCATCTATAGCAGTTCTAATTGCTTTATCTACGAGAGTTGAAAATATTTCTTATATAGCTGGTTTATAGTCAAGGGAATCTTAGCTTTTTGTCAGACAGTAAGAAGTGAGCAACTGAAGAGCCATGAAGATGAATTTTTCATCACCCCCTGATGCTGGGACAAAATGTATAAATTGCAGTGAATTTCTGTGCAGTCAGTGGACTGAGAATACCAGCTCCTCAACTTTGGCTAAGTGGTGTAAATGAGGTAAGGGCCATCTTGTTCATTAACAGAAGAAAATACCTTAGGTCTAAGTTGAAATACAATTTACCTACATTGAAAAGACATTAAATGTGTCCCTGTGTCACCTGAGGAGAAAACCCTTCTGCACTCTCAAATGTTGCTCTTAGTAATGATGTCATTAAGAAAATGCATTTAAGAAAAAATTCCTTTTCTTACGGTGATTCTCCAAGATGACTCTTAGAATCAGCAGGAACATCAGAGACTAAATTGTCATGTTTCATTTTTGCTACAAATATTCAAGACCAAGCAAGACTGAGGTGGGGAGGAATAAATGACAGTGAAATGATGAAAATATCGAGAACTTACCGTGCCGATTACTTTAATTCATTCCACCACAATGACAGCAGAGATTATTCATAGATGCCAGTTGGAATCCATTTATGAAGGCTTTTGAGTACTCATCTAAATCATAAACAACCTAATATGCTTCATATGGTTCATTGCTTAAAATCTGAATACTCTAACAAATCCTCAATTTCTTTTTGTAAATCTCCTTAAGTCTTATTATCATGATACACACATATTCAATGCCATTCTGAAGTTTTATATCAAACTTCTTATTGTGGTATTTAAGTGTTTCCCAGCAATGGTTGTTGCTAATGTTGTCACAATACCGATCTTTTTAGTCATTCTCAGTAACGTATATGAACATTATAGAATATCTAAGGGTAATTGCTGATGTTAGTCAAAAACATCATAAAAGCTTTGTAAGGATAATATTCTCCAGAATTTTCAGGAACAGTACGTTCATATTTTGTTCTTTTAAAAAGTTAGCTAAAAAAGAGCTATCATGCAGCTCTCCTTAAAAAGGATGCTGCTTTATTCCAGAGATTATTCCTGCCTTTTCAGAAGAAAGAAGGTGCCAAATACAAGTTCTTTTATCATAAAACACAGTTATATCCCCCATCTCCCTCTTAAAAATAGCAAATAGAGATAAGGCAATAAAGTCGATCTGATAAAATACCAAGTTGTGATCAACTTGCTGCTGATACTGTATTTCATGGCATACAGTTATCAATATCCTATGCCCTCTGCAGCAATATGACATTCAGAATTATGCATCAAACAAGACTGTGCACTGTCTCAGTGTATTGCTGTAAACCGTGCTGAGATACAGTGTTATGTTTTGATGTTTGTAAATCAGACTCTCCTCAGAGATATCACCAGAATACATCACAGACAGGGATCTAGAAAACAAATCATTAAAACCTAACTAACTGACTGAAAGCAGTCATTTCTTCATCACAGTGCTACTAAGACTCTGCTGTTGTTGTATTCAGCAGATTTTAAATTTAAGAGTTCTAAACCAGTAGTTAATCTGCATTCCACCTAGTTAAAAATGTTGTGGTCACTTGTACAGAACATATAAGATGTCTAAAAACATCAGCCATAAGCAGACACCTAATAATATACTTTGGGATAAACAGCATAGTGACCAAAGCAAATGACTGAGCTGTGCTGTTATGTGGAATGCTGGTTTTAATTTAGTAAGTTATAATATTGAAGCCGTCATTTAATAGGAAAAATGTCCATTACTTTTGACACAGAAAAAAAATATCTAATTTATTAATATAAATTACCTACAGAGGTACATCTTATCGTATCTGATATGCCATGTATTTATAGATTATGAAACAACTTTATCCGTAACAGAAAAGGCTAAAGAAGAAAATTTCATAGACACATGAAAAATACCACAAGTGCAGTAGTATATCCAATAAATATTCCCTCTGTCATCAGTGATGATGAACTTTTAGTGGTTGAACACTTTACTGTCTCTACAGATACGATAATTAAGTCACAACTGTTAGAGCTACTTGCCCTTAATAGCAGAACACTTGAAAGTACTGCATGCTGTACTGATAGAGCATAAACACTGAGATGAATCAAATTCAACTACAGGAAAACAAACATTCTCAAAAATACAACAGTTAGCAAACCTGGAAAGGTGTAGGCAAATAAAAGTAGATCAAAATTGATAGATGATATAGGCGGCTCTACCCAATGCAATCAACACCTTTTAACATGCATAAATAGATCTCAGTCATTAGAAACATTGACAAGGCTTAACCAGGGGTCAAAATGCGTGTTTACAGTTTACTTCTTCATGACTCCGTGGAGTTAATGCAATTCTGTTTTATCAACAATATGCAGTGCTAATTTCATTTGCAAAATCCACAATGCCATATTATGCTACAGAAATGTCACTGTTAACTTCATTTGTATCTTATAAATACTCCTGATATGTGTATGGATTTATATGTACACTTTATACTAAAACACACAAAACATCCTTCATGGTAGCAACTGAAATTGTATATGCAAGCGCAGGTATATGTAAGAAAAAAGTAGTTTGCAAATATTTCAGAAGTTTACAATGGCCATAAGTATACATAGTACTTTGATGTGATGCTAATCCAGTTAGCATGGAATTATTTGAATAAAACTTTAAAAAGTATAGATCTTGCCTCTGAGAGTTATTTTTATGAAAGAAATCCTCAAACGTTGATGATATAATTGTATAATCATTATGCCATTTTGTGTCATTCTAAAAGGGTTATAAGTGTTAAATCTATTAAGGCATGTGACTCTATGAAATTTAAAGTTCTGTAATTTTAACATTAAACCTATATAATGCTGACATAAATCTTCTCCACTGCCTTGTGGAGACAGATGAATTTTGTTGAAACATATTCACAAGACAATGTCAGAATTTAAATTGTGATTTCATTTCAGTCCTGCTGAGTAGGAAGAAGTAAGACTCCAAAAGGAATCTTCAAGATCTAGAAAATGCTTTTCCTTGTGTTCTAAAGTCTAAAGTACCTGTAAAATCAGTAGATTCTTTTTCTAAAATCTTTTTTTTAAACTGTAGATTTTTTATTTATTTAGATTTTTTTCTAAAACTCATTTTACTTTTCTCTTTCTTCCTTTTTCCTGTCTTCATTTCTTCCTTCCTTTTCTGCAGACATTTTCAAAGCTGCCTTGAAATCCATTTTCTCTTCTTACTTTCTCCTAGCCTCTTCAGTGCTGCCTTCTCTCTCTAGGAGACAATATATTCATGAAGGTAATGCTGAATTACTGCAGCACTCACATCAACACTTCTGTAAACTCCACGTGGGTGGAAATCTACTGCCTAGAGCACCACTGACTTCATGGGACAACAAAGCTGCAATATGCTAAGCAAAACAGAAGCATTGCCAACGTGCAACATTTCCTTAGGCTTTCTGAAAAAATTAGAACAAAACCTCATATCTGAGCTTCATTTGTAATAAATGAAGCTCATAAGCTTTCTTTTCTGGATGTGTGTTAATGGAGGATAAGATGCATGGAATCACCCTTGCATTTTTTTATTGCATGGCATTTCTAGTCCCAGGTTGCCATAAATTTATACATGCTTGTATGAAATAATTGCTTTCAATACTTTGAAGTTCTAAGAACCAAATAAAGCAAACTGTATGATGGTTCAGAAACACACAGATTCTTCAAAAGGTGTCATTTCACGGCACAGAACAGCATATTTTTACTGTGGTAATTTTTTATTAAATACAACAAGCTCTTTTACACTGTTTGAAGATTTTAAAGCAGACTCAGCCCCTTGCAAAAATGTACTTTTGCAGTAACAGGAAATTATTTCAAATTTAATTTGCGAAGCCCGTGCTAGTAGACATATTTATGTTCTAGATGCTCTTACGCTGCTGTAAATGTCAGTTGTCTTTAAAGGTGTATTATGACTTCTTCCCAGCATTTTTCCTAGAATTGAATTTGATATTAAATCTCACCTAAAGAAACACTAGTCATTTTCTTAAAATCTGGAAAGGGGTAAATGTAGTTCTTTTAAAATGAATACACAGAAATCATAATAAGGCACATCAGCAAGAAAATTACTAGTTTTGCAAAAAGAAAAAAAAATACATTTGATAGAATCACATTTTAGACCGCTTGCTGTGTTCCTGTTGTGTAGCACAAACTTTTATACACAAAGAAACCTGTAATAAAGAGCTTTAAATACCAGGAAAGGAAAGCTCTAATTCAAATAGAAAAATGGCTTGATAATTTTCCTGGTTATAATTAAAAGGAGTTTTGTTCAACTCACTGTCCACAGTCCATGTAATTATCACCTGAAATAGCATTTCAATAGAGTCGAAATACATAATAAAGCTTCTTTACCCTGATAATTAACAAGGTTAAATGTCATTTCTGTAGCACAGAAAAATTATTGTTTAAACACATCTCTACTAAGATTGAATCAAACCAAGAGAAATAATCAGCAATAGAAGCATATATTTTATATGTTCTAGTTTCCTAGCATTCATTTTATATGTTCTATGTTTCTAGTTTAAAAACTTCTACATATTCCATAGGGATTTTCATAATCAGGTGTACTCAAAATAACAAAAAAATATTGTTAATATAAGAAAAATTAAAATAAACATTTGTTTTTCAATAAAATTTTTTTTTCCTCTCTGTGCTGTATTCAAGATTATATACAAATTAATTTCACATAGAAATGAAAAAAGCTAATGTTATGTATGGCAAATAAACATGAATAGAGATTGCTTTCTGTCCTACAGTTTGAAGTATTACATTAGTTTACAATAAGTGGAATAAGGGACTGACCCCTTGGGAGGATTACAAGAACGCTGCCAGAGCGTGCAGGGATGAAACAAGGAAAGCCAAGGCTGCCTTGGAATTAAACCTGGCCAGGGATGTCAAGCTCAACAGGAAGGGCTTCTACAAGTATATTGGAAGCAAAAGGAAGACCATAGAACTTGTGGGCCCACTGTTGAATGAAACAGGAGCTATGGTGACGGAGGATGCAGAGAAGGCGGAGTTACCAAATGCCTTCTTTACTTCAGTCTTTACTGCTCAGCCCAGTCCAGGAGCCCAGCCCAGCCCAGCCCAGCCCAGCCTCAGGAGTCCCAGGCATTGGGGGAAGTAACAGGGAACGAAGACTTCCCTTGGGTTGAGAAGGATGGAGTGAGGGATCAATTAAATCAATTCGCAAGTCCATGGGCCCCAATGGGATGCACCCGAGAGTGCTGAGGGAGCTGGCAGAAGTCATTGCTGGGCCACTCTCCATCATCTTTGAAAGGTCCTGGAGAACAGGCGAGGTGTCTGACAACTGGAGGAAAGCCAATGTCACTCCAGTCTTCAAAAAAGTCAAGAAGGAGGAGCCGGGGAACTACAGGCTGGTCAGCCTCACCTCCATCCCTGGAAAGATGATGGAACAGCTCATTCTGGGCATCCTCTCGAGGCATGTGGAGGAAAAGAAAGCTATCAGAAGTAGTCAACATGGATTCAACAAGGGGAATTCATGTCTGACTAATCTGATAGCCTTCTGTGATGGCATGACTGGATGGATAGATGAGGGGAGGGCAGAGATGTGGTCTACCTTTACTTTAGCAAGGCATTCAACATGGTCTCCCACAGCATCCTCATAGGGAAGCTTAGGAAGAGTGGGCTTGATGAATGGACAGTAAGGTGGATAGATAACTGGTTGAAAGACAGAGCTCAGATGGTCATGACTAGGGGCACAGAGTCTAGTTGGAGGTCAGTGACGAGTGGTGTTCCCCAGGGCTCAGTACTGGGTCCAGTCCTCTTCAATATATTCATCAATGACCTGGACGAGGGGATAGAGTGCACCCTCAGCAAGTTTGCTGATGACACAAAGCTGGGAGGGTGGCTGACGCACTGGAAGGCTGTGCCGCCATCCAGAGAGACCTGGACAGGCTGGAGATCTGGGTGAAGAGGAACCTTATGAAATTCAATAAGGGCAAGTGTAGGGTGCTGCACCTGGGGAGGAATAACCCCATACACCAGTACAGGTTGGGGGCTGACCTGCTGGAGAGCAGCTCAGCTGAAAGAGACCTGGGAGTCCTGGCGGACAACAGGATGACCATGAGCCAGCAATGTGCCCTTGTGGCCAAAAAGCCTAATGGCATCCTGGGGTGCATCAAGAAGAGTGTGGCCAGCAGGTCGAGGGAGGTCATCCTCCCCCTCTACTCTACCTTGGTGAGGCCGCACCTGGAGTACTGTGTCCAGTTCTGGGCTCCCCGGTGCAAGAAGGACAGGGAACGGCTGAAGAGGGTGCAGTAAAGGGCTACCAAGATGATTAGGGGACTGGAACACCTCTCTTATGAAGAAAGGCTGAGGGATTTGGGGTGTCTTCAGTCTGGAAAAGAGACGGCTGAGGGCGAACCTTATCAACACTTATAAATACTTAAAGGGTGGATGTCAGGAGGATGGGGCCAGGCTCTTTTCAGTGGTGCCCGGGGACAGGACAAGAGGTAATGGGCACAAACTTGAGCATAGGAAGTTCCACCTAAACATGAGGAGGAACTTCTTTCCTTTGAGAGTGGCAGAGCACTGGCACAGGCTGCCCAGAGAGGTGGTGGAGTCTCCAACTCTGGAGGCATTCCAAACCCACCTGGATGCGTTCCTGTGCAACCTGCTCCAGGTGACCCTGCTGTGGCAGGGGGGTTGGACTAGATGATCTCCAGAGGTCCCTTCCAACCCTGTGATTCTATGATTATCAAATGAGTTCACGTTATTCTTTTATTTCAGGTCTTAACATTCTTGACTCCTTTCAGAGTCCTTTTAGACATTCTCTCATTGCACAAGTAACTTCCATTTTGAGGAGGAGCTATTTTCCCAAAAAATTAAAATTCTGGCCCAGTACCACTGCTGCTTTCCTATGTCCACATCCATTTATTAACCATTCATCTTTTTTAGAATCTGGGTCAAAAATATAACCCTGGTCCTCTGTGATATTTCATGAAAGCTACCTTTAATTAGTGTTATATGTCAATTTTTTAAAATTATGTAACAATTTGTGGAATAAAATTAAGATTTGATTTTACTAGGATACTATGGCTTAGTATGTAGCCTTCAATATACAAGTAAATGAATAGCCCTAAATGTTTGACTAGCATTCTTTGTGTATGGGTAAACATACCCATAGGATCTTCCCTGGATCAAGGTCAATACTTTGCAGAATTAAAAGCAAATTTCTAAACTGGGGGTTTTAATCTGTAATACCTAAAACTCTACATGAACTGCGGGACATTCGGTATGCTTTCACACATTGTGGGATGTTAATGTATATGCATGAATTACAGACACTATTTAAAAAAAAATAACAAAAAAAAACCAACCAAAAAACACAAACCCTTTGGAATAAATTATTATTTCCTCAATGTCTTCCATTTCAATTGAGCCTCACAGTCAAACCTATGTATCAGCTCTCTATAATAGCAGCAACTGGCCACCTTAAAAAGCAACTACAACAGAACTAACTTTGGAACTACAATGTTTCTGGAGATTGGTTTTCCCTTCCTCATACCATCTGCAAACAAACTTTACATGGTATTGCTTCAAGTGTAGTCTACTGAATGGCACATCAGTACCGAGACACCTAAATTACCTGAGCTACTTCTGAACAGAACAGAATTTTTGTCTTACCAAAATAAGAATAAAGAAAAAAATAATAGAGGCCTGGCTAAAAAAGTGGATTATAAATTTCAAACCCTTTATTTATATATTGTCCTATGCTGTCATAGTATGAAAGAAAAAAAAAGGAAATGTAAGGAAGTGAAAAGTAGAGAACAATAAAATATATACTTTTTAGCTGCTATGATTTTTTCTTAAGTCTTAGTATCACATTCTGTTTAATACTGTTGACTCTTTTAGTCCACTTAAAATCATATTCTTTATCTTATATCCCAGTATTTGGCAGATGGCAAGTGAATGTAGCTACACCTAGAGCTCAAAGCTTCTGACGCCTAATTATTGTTGCACAGAGATTGTGAATAAAGTCACATCTGGTTAGTTTTAAGAAGTTCAAATAACACTCTGATTATTAACTGGCAAAGTGGAATCAGAGTCCATTAATATGAAAAAGGTGCTTTCACTTTTTTGCAGAAACAATATATTTACTTTCTTATTTTTAAAAGAGTTTTTTACCCTTTTCTATGGGGACAAAAGCACATTCCATCTTCTCTAGCTCAGGGTTATAAAACTAAGATCTGTGTACTGACACTGAACTGCAATTGGGGTCAGGGATGCTATAACATGATCTGGAAAGTAAGACCAGTGGAGGAACACAAGAAGAACCAATATATTCAGTCCGGAAGAAGAGAGACAAAAGAGGGGAAATAAGTATCCACAAAGACAGAGGAGGGTGATATAGGGATTCTGTGACAAGGTTTAGATACTTCTGTTACTGAACTGCCAATAACCGAAACAGTGATACAAAGCTAAAACCAGCTGAATTTAGATTACATATTTTTGAGGGTGGGAGATATGTGTGTGGAAATCTCTGAATTAGTGCATCAGGCAGCTAAACAAGTGAACAAAAGATCATTTAGAGAGTTCCACTAGATACGCAAGTGCAATCTAGCCGAGACATCTGACATATTCTAAAATGAATCAAGTTCATTGTGTCACAATGCAGGAGGATAGACAGGGTGCCTATCTCTTATCTCAAACTATGTTCTCATATTTTCCATGTGTATCCTGACCTAACTTTCATTTTTGTGTAATAATAATAAAAAAAAAAAAAAACAAAAAAAACAACTGCAAGTTCTCTCACTTATTTTGTAAATTCTGAAGTGGACAGCTTAGGTATTACAGAAAGATGCACACCCACTACAAAACAGATATAGATAGAAGATATTGGGTGAGGACAGAACCACAATGCATCTACCATTCCAGACTCTCTTACTCTCATTTGTCTCCCAAATCCCAACTTCCTGCTCTGCCAGCTAGATCCCTGCAGCATGTATGTTCAGTTCCTGACGGTTTTGGGAAGTGTTACAGAAGGAGAGCATGAAAGAACTCAACAATAGTATATAGCAGTATATTTCTGATAAGAAATCAAAGACTTTTTTCCAAAGCCTGGGTTGGAAAACAAAGTTCTGAGTGAGGAACTCTAAGGGGAAACCTAATAAGCCAACTTGAATGAGTAAACTAATCTAAGTCATTGTGTAATTGAAGTTTGAGAAAGGACTATTTCTGTAAGCCAGATTCCTGAGAAATGAGGACTCCTCTGTCCAATCTACGTATCCACTTACTGAGGCAAGTGATAATAAAAATTCCTTTTTAGATTTGAAAAACTCTATACTGCATGGTTGATCTGTCACAAAGTGAAAAAGTCATCTAGCTTCAAACTGATTCAAAGGCCAGTCTTTCCCTTACCCTGTAAGAGCAGCGTCTCTAACCTTGGCTTGCAGCTACCTGTGAAATTCTGAGTTTGTTCAAGCCACAGAACATTAAAAATATAAAACTGGCGCCAGTGTCATTGAGCAGGTGTAAAGTTTGGTCGAAGTGCTTCCTGAAAAGTGGCAGGCATCGTTTAGCAATTTCCATTGTGTAGCAGGTGATAATATACAGGTATTTTTAACCATTTTAATAATCTATCTATTCTTGGGGTCCAAAGGAGAACCAAAAATATTAATATTCTTGAATACTTAGAGTTCACTGCCTATTTGAAAAGGACCTCTTTTCAACAACACCAAAACAGTCACAGCAGAAATGAAAGCATTTTCCAATGAAACACAGAATGGGAAACTTAATGACATAGCATTATTTCTTCAAAAATAAGCCAAAATAAGACTACTGTCCTCTTTTTAACTATGGAAGTAGCTGTCATTCTAGGGACTAGGTCTGCAAGGTGCTGTGTACCATGAGCTTGGCCTTTTCAATACAGTGGCAGAAGCAGGGAAGGAGTTGGGTATTGAGAGCCTGTTTATTACAATGAGTTTGTCAAATTTAATGAAAACAAACAGCAGTATACGAATGAGTTGAAAAGTTAGAGCTTCTGCCTTCTGATAATTAGAGTAGGACTCTAACAAAAGCATTTCTGTGTTAACATTCTTACAATTCTTTTAATTTAGTTTGCAGTACTAGACAGATAGCTCTTCATGTAAATGTTACATGTAATTGAAATGAAAATGGTAAATAATGCAAAAGTAAATTCGGTAAGTTCAGGGAAAAGTCTATTTACTTCAGACTGCAATAACAGTGTGATGTATTGTTTTATCAACATTCTTACAAAAATGTAAAGAATTATGCCTTTGGCATATGTACTTTCAGTAAGGTTGGTTACAGCTGGGAATTAATTAGTCTGTACTACTGTGTTTAAAAAAGAGTTAATTTAGCTATATTGTCTACCAGATGTGTCCTATACTAGAATGTGTTTCATATTAGATCATTTATTATTAGGTCAGTTATTTAAGGGTTTTAATTTTGACATATTACTTAGCGAGCTGATGCAGAGCTAAACAACTAAAATTGTGCAATACCTCCGTCACACAGTAACCCAGGCACTGGCCACCATCTGTGATGTCATGAAATGCTCTGAAGAATTAGATAAGAATGCCAGCATTATGCATGGAAAATTACTGTAAAAATTGGTTAATCTTTTAAAAAGTCACTCTTTACAATATTTGTGTACTTTTAAAAATAGACAGTTTGCCTAAGGCAATCTGTGTCCTTTTTCGTTCTCCAGGGATATCTATTGTATCTTTTTCTACCCTTCTCGCTAGATTTTTTTTATGAGAACAGAATCAAAACTAAAATGTCTGATCTGGTGGTTTTTTCCAACACTGCTAGATGGAGCTGAGCTAGCTCTGACTAGAAACAAGAGTTTAAGCTATTTGTTGTTTATCACACACATTATTTATAAGGCACTCATCTATAGCTCAGATACAGAAGGTAGGCATGTCTCGCATCTTGTCAAAATGCCACACACTCTGTCAATTACATGAGCTCTTGTACCTTTTGTGAAGGAACGGATCACATACCTGAAATCGGGACATCCTGATCCTGACAGTTCAGCTGGGGAACATTTATATTCAATGATTGCTGCTACCACAGTATCTGCTTTGAAGACATGCAAGCACACACAGAGGAAAAGCTGTACGACTAACCTACAGGAATGACCTCATATGATGACTTATGCCTGCTTCTCCAGCTAATAGCCTGAACTGAAATACCAAACTGAAATACCAATCAAAGAATATTTGTCCCAGGGATTAACAGCTCATAAAATGTGTTTCTAAAACATTCTGTATTTTTAGCCTGTTTACAGATGTTTACAGTATTGGCAACACTTAGCATTTGAAAATCGGGAATCATTCCTTGAAATATGTTGAGATGTTAAGCTCATTTTAAGCAAAATGCTCCTTTTTGTCACATGACACTTCAGGATATCTTAAGCTCTTCAAGATTCCTTGTGCAGCCAGAAGGAAATGGGAAATCTGCTGTATATTAATATTTTTGAGAGAGAGCTGAGATTATGACATCATTATATGATTCCAGGAGTGAAGGATTTACATGGGATTCCAAATACCGTAAGAAAATAAAATCGGACAGTTATCAAAATAGACAGACAGCAAAAAAGTAGAATGAAGAAAATGATACCTCTTTTCGTTATTAGTAGAGCCAGCTGAGGAAATTAGAAAAAGGATGAATCTTTCTACTCTCTAATCAGAGGAGGAAGCAGAAGGTGTGAATTAAAGCTAAGGAGGCAGTGCCAAGGAAAAGCTGCCCAAAATACAATTACGACAGATAAATCGGGTTGTCATCCCCATCATGTAGGCACTGCAAAATCCTGCTGGAGAGTCCTAATATATAGCGCTCAGGGGCATGTTTACCAGGAGGAAGGCGGCAGCAGTAATCGCTCTCCCTGCAGTAATCTCTCTCAGGTCGGCTGCAGGGATGGGATGCGTTTGGAAGTGGCTGGGGAGGTGCCATGGCAGTTGACACAGGGCTGGGACAGGCTGCACGCAGCTTCCCTACAATGGCTCCCCCATAACTAAGCCATTAATGGCAGCATAGTTGCCACAGGGCAGAGAAACTTCCAGAGGGGCAGAGAACCTTCCAGAAGGGCAGGCTGGGACCGCGCCATGGCGACAGCCAATCGCCAGGCACCATGGGAATTTCAGCCAATCAGAAGCAGGTATTCTCTGCCCAGTCCCATCAGTGACAGGCTCTGGGTTGCTGGGGGGACCCAGCAGAGAGCCCACGGGAAGGGGCCTCAGTGCCCATGGGCTCGTGGCGGCGGGGCCAGGAGGCCGCAGCCCTGCCTGTGGGCCAAGATCCCTGTGCCGACTTGTCTTTACCTCTGTTTTGAGGTAAAACAACCAATTTTCTTTTCATTAATTTTTCTTTTCAGCTAAGTCTCTTCTAACTAACTAAACTCTCTGAAATTAACAGCATATTTTTTTCAGACAGAGTTGGCTTCTAGCAGATAATGTCTGATGTTTATAGTTAATGCCAAGGAAGGGTATGCAGAGAGGCTCTTGGTTATACTTATCGCTATAACAATCAACGTCACCTAACTTTGTTGTGTGCCCTGTTGGAGGGTCAGAAGCAGAAGAGCGTAGAGGGGTCACACCTGCAGGGAGGAGCGGACAGGACAGGGGACCCCAAACTGACCAGCGGGGTATTCCATCCCATCTGCCCCATGCTCAGTATAAAAGCTGGGGGATCAAAGGTGTCAGCCTCTTTCTTCAGTGGCCGTCATCCGAGGAGGACTCCGTCTGTTTGTCTGCCTTTGATCCCAATCCATGTGTTCCTGAATCCAGATTCGGAACCCAGTTCCCATCCGTTACTGTGTCCAGTCTGGGACTTTCCCAGTGCCTGCTGGTGACATGACTGTCATCCTGGGAGCTCGATACATTGTGTATATCTTGTATATATTTCATCGTTTTCTTAATATTATATTTTCTTTTTATTATATTATTAATATTTCATTAAGGTAGTTTAGTTTCTTTTTTCAATCCATAAATCAATCTCTTTCTGATTCTTCTCTCCCTTGAGAGAGAAGTTAAAGAGAACATCTGTCATTCATTCAGCGTCCAGTCCAGCCCAAACCATCAGTGCCTTCCTGGGCTGCCCTATCCCCCTGCCACATGGCAGGGAGGTTGTGTGGGAACACCTATACTGCCTTCTGTCCTGCAGTGGGCATCTGCCCCACTGTGGGACCTGCATGTTGAGTCCCTTGTCAACATTAAACATACCCACAACTGAATGCGCTTTGGTACCTAAGCCCATCCAGTCCCTAGACGGTCAATTCAGTCTCAAACAACGACAGATGCCAACATCACAAGACTTGGAACAGCTACTGACACAGTGATGCGAGGGTGCTTGTTCTTATCATGCCAGCAGTTCCCTTGCTGGGCAGGGAAGTACCCCATCCTATCATGTTATCCTGACATTTCCCATTTCTTCATCCTCCTTTCCAGCACTCTCGTATGTCGCTTTCATCACATTAGGCCCCTTCCATATAAAGAGTTTGCCCTCTAAGTACTTCTTCCCCATTGGTCCCATTTTTACTACAACTGTACCAAAATTTGGTATTTTTTATGTAATCACACAAATAATCTTGGTTTTATATACATACAAAGTACTTTACGGTTACCTAAGTAGTAGTAGCTTCCCAAGTGTCTATTACCCTTCAGGTCCCTAGTATTCCCCTTCAGCTACTTGGGAAGCACAGCTCTTCTCATATAACTCCCCTGTAACCACCTTTGAAATTCAGGTATCCCTCGCAGCACTATCTAACTTCTGTCAGTTTCTTGCATGGTTATCCGTCATGTCTGGCAATTTTTCATGTCATTCCTCATTGTATCTTATGTCCTGTTCAGTCAGCTTAACCTTAGACCAGAGACTAGTCAGTGACTTAGTCACCTGCCTGCAGCCCTAACAGTACACATCTCCTAATTTTTGCATCAGAAAAATAAATGGGAAATAGAATTACACTGGAGGTTCAGGAAGACTCTTGACAGGAAAAGATATTGGAATGACTTCTATCAAGAAATTATGTCTATCAAGGTATAGAATTATGTATATTTGAGTCACTAATCTTGAAAAGTAAAACCAAACAAATATTTTATCCAGTGCACTTGAGTTGAGTGTATGAAACTGACATTTAAATGACAAATAGATACCTGAGTGCAGTTCTGGAAATTCATCTATTTAGTTAAGATGCGTTCTCTCATAGATCCTGAATCTTACCAGGATAAGCAGAACTTTTTCTATCTCTACTGTACTGCCTTTCTTTAATATTTTTTAAATATTTTTAAAGCCATTTTTACATATTCACTTTCATAATCAAGCATAATGGTTGGCCTGCTGCCTTTTATCAAAGCACTTACCACGTATTGCACCTTCACTTTTGTTTTTTCAGCATGGGCAGACTGACAGAGGTGAGCTGTTCTTTAGCAAAGGTTTTATACTGATGCCAAATAGTCTTTCATTTTGACATTACATTTCCTTTATTTTTCCCTTATCAACAGCTTTTTTCAGTTTGCCTGCCCTTTATTACTCTAACCCCTGATCACTCATCTCTTTCACTGTATATTATTCTGTCTTACCTATGGTTGGATATATTTTATTTAAGTGGATAAAATAATGGATGTTTTTGAAAGTTGCTGGTTGTTTTTTTCCAAGATGCTGAGTTGAAATTCTTCACACTCATTCTACAGACAGTGTTTCCCTACTAAAAAGAAACGGAATAAAGGGAATTTGTGCTGTGTTTTTAAAACACTTCCGCTCGTTAAACTGAGTGGGAAGGAATTTACTGACATGGATAGAAACTTGTAATTAGAGTAGAACCATGTTCTGACAAAAACATGCCCAGCTTTGCCAGAGGAATATGAGATTTTTTTAAAATATACTGTGAGGTTCACGCTGCCCCACTGGCAGAAGTCTATTTTAACCATTAACACAGACATTGAGTCGTTGGGCCCTGGCAAGCTTCCCCACTTAGAAAATGAGTTACAGTGACTCTAAAGTCAGCTGAGAGCACATAATGTGTGCAAATTCTTATCCCGTCTGATAGATATTGCCCCTCACCACAAAACTTGAGTAGCCAACACATAAAGTTGATGACAAAAAGACTTTCTTGCAGCCTCTTATTTTTCATAGTTAAGGCTCTACCAGGACTAGTATTTTCTTATGTAAAATGCATTTTTAGATTTCGTTGAGAGTAAAATAAGAAGTTTCTTGTTTATCTCAGAGTATCACGTGGGTCATACTCTACACAGAGTTGGATAATGACTGGAATGCTTCAGTGATCCATCCTGTGACCTGTCCCATTTAATGTCATCGGTGACCTAGCAATGGAGTGGGCAATGGGCACGGGAGCACACTTTGATCAGGATGTCTAAGGACAACAGTCTCAGGCATGCAGGTGATACTCTCAAGGCAGGGCTGCCACCCAGACAGCACTGGAGAGGCTGGAGGAACGGGGCAACGGGAACCATATGAAAGTCAGCTATGACAAATGCCAATCATGCACCTGGCAAGGAAGAGCTGCTGGCAACAATACCAACTGGGACCCGCCTGCCCACGGAGCAGCTCCGCTGAAGAGGCCCTGCGGGTCCTGCTGGGCAGAGAGCTGAGCATGAGCCAGCAGGGAGCCCAAGCATCAGGGATGACCAAAAGCTTTCTGGGCTGTGCTAACAGAAGCATGGCCAGTACTTTGAGACCATGTCTATAATACCACATCCTGTTTGGGCCCTGTAGTACAAGAAGAACATTGATAAACAGGAGAGAGGTCAGTACAGGGCCACTAGTATGGTTAGATCCTGGAGTACTTGCCCTGTGAGAAGAGGCTGAGGGACCTGGGTGTGTTCAGCCTGGAGAAGAGACACCTCTGGGTGGGAGCAAACTGCAGCCCCCCAGTACCTACAAGGAGGTTATCAGGAAAATGGAGCCAGACTCTTCACAGTAGTGCATGGCAGCAAGCATAAATTGTCATAGGAGAGTTTCTGACAGGACGTAAGGAGAAACATTTTCTCCATGATGGCAGCCCAGCGGTTGAGCAGGTTGATGAGAGTGGTTATGCAGTCTCCATCCTTGGAGGTTTTCCAAACGAGACTGGATAAAGCCCTGAGTAACCCAGTCTGATCTCGTATCTAATCCTGCTTTGAGCAGGAAGCTGAACTAGAGACCTCCTGAGGTCACTTTCACCCTGAATTATCTGATTATTCTGTGATATTCTTGTGAATAAAACAGAATCCCTTAAAATTGCCAAAAGCAAAAAAATGAAAATTATACAGGTGTAGTCAAAGTGCAGTTCTGTGTTAATCATATGCATCCCTTGGAGGATATTTTATTTTACTTATGCAAGTAGTATTCTTGGCTATCATCCTTTGTGGCTGCATTAGAAATACCCTAAAATCCCTAACTGGGTCAGTTGACCATTTAAATGCGGGATAAAATATACGTAACCATCTTGGTACTGGTGTGTTCCCCAGCTGCTTTCTGGTGCTGAATTCAGCTCTTAGCACAATTTTCACTTTGTGTAGCTCAGAGACGATGCACATAATCAGAGAGCTGTGAGCCTCATTGTGCCAATCTTGGGGGCTGAAGCAGCCATGAAAGGCATCAGCCTGAACTTCTAGAACAAGAAATATAAAGCTGAGTGAGACCAGTTAATCCTTCTGGTTACTTTGCTCATTTCAATGAGCTGAATAAGGCTTTAATAGTCTCAGCATTAGACAAGAAAAAAGATTTGTAAGTGGAGGTTACATCTGCTTCCAGAGGTAGCCAGACCACCTGTTACATACAGAAAAAAAAAAGCTTTTGAGCATACATCCTTTTAATACAAAAAAAAAAATAATCTCATCTTTCCCTGCAAACTGTTTTGCTATATCCAGAGCCCATCATACTCACAAAAATGTACTACTGCTTAAATACTATTACATTTTGGAAATAAAAAAAAAAAAGCTACTAATCGGAAATACAGTGTTTTGGAATAATATGCCATTTCTCTAAGATTTGTAAAACAAATCCTGAAAGGATTTATTCCACATACAAATTATTAGGAAGAGCAAATCTTTTGTTCCCTGAATTTTTGCAGGGATTTGTAAACTTAGCACTGAGACAGTAAGACAGCACGGAAACTTCAACAGAAGTTTTACATAAATTCTTCATAAATGCGGTGTGAAGCCTCACACAGGCAGAGTCTTTGTGGGACTGAGATCTAAAGACACAGTAACTGCATCAAGCTACAAGCTGGAGAGCTCAAGCGTGGTTTGCCATTTTACCTGGGTATGCGGCAATCATACTGTATCACTGTTCAAAAACAACACTCTTTCCTGGGGAACAAATGAAAAATGCTCTGTGCCAGAAAACCACTTCTATTATAGTCTTAAATAAAAGAAAGATATGGCAAAACGCAGGCATTGGTGCATTTTACGGTGTGTAGATAAGGGGGCTGATTAACACTTTGGTTTTTGAATTCTTGTCTGAAATTTTGATAACACTAATCTGCATGCTTTTTGCAAGCTATGAGGTCTTGAATGCTGCCTGTTTCATTTTCTCTCTCTGTAAAATCCCATTTATATAAAAAAAATAAATTAAAATTAAAACAGATAAATTATTGCTTTGCAGTTAGGCCTTTTGTCTATCAACAGACAGTAAAAGCATCTCAAGAAAATTCAAGATGTAATTTTGCCTAGTATTATTGCTAATGCCACAGGAAGAGAGTTTAACCAACAGAAAATTAATAGTGTATTTTTTCAAGCACTGCAAACATAACTTCTTTCTCCCCTTCCCCCCAGCTAAATATTTGTAAACCCACACAGATAAAATGTGTCTATTCTTAATAAATATACATTCACGTGGAAGCATCTTTTATTACTTTATTTTCACTCTCCCTTTTTTATGTTATGAATACCTAGAATATAACATAACTTCCTGAAAAAATTAATTGCAGAAATTTTTTATAAGCAACAACCTCTACATATTTTACCAGGAAAAAAAGACAAGATTTTTTTCAAGGCTATTAGAAAGACAAAAACATTTTTGAAATATTGAATCTTAGAGGTATACGAAAGCAAAAATCTGTAGGTAGGAAATGCAGTGGTTAATGCAGCTAGAGGCTGAGCTGAGCAGTGAGGATTCCCTTGGGAAATATAAAGAGGCTTTTAAAATTTCTATATGCAAATGGATTTTTTATCACGTTTTTCAACATTAAAAAAAAGAAAAGCATTATTTAGCACAAATTAAGTAGACGTAAACAGAAAAGCTATTTTCTGTCCACAGAGGAGTACAGCAAGAAAACCGAATTGTAGAAAATTCTCTGTCATAAACCTGCTTTATGCTTGATTTCAAAAGGTCATCTGCATGAGTGAGAAAAATCAGATTTTTCAATGCCTGTTGAATCATTTTTCTGAGAATGAAAATATGTCTCATATGTAAATGCAAATGACAGAAAATGACTTTTTTTTTTAAAAAAAAGTATCTTGGCCAATCAAATGGACTAATATTACAAATTAGATTGTACATAAATGACGCTATTATGATCAGAGAGTAACAGCGGTTAATGTATACTGACCAGAAGGGTTTTTGACGTCTTGCACTAAAGCTAAAATGTTCTGTAAATCCTTGCCCTTCCCCAGACTCTCTTCATTCCTATTCAATTTTCCAATGACAGTGTAAAAATGAAAACCAGCATGTTAATAAAGGTTATCTTTTTCTTTGTATATTTTTGTAAATATACATTTTTCAGCTCAGTGGTAAATTACATGTGGAAAAATGCATGTTCATGTTTTGAACCATCTCAATTCAAGTGTTCCTCTAATGCAAGAAGTATTTGGAAATAAAATCCGGTTTGGCTGGTAAACTCCTCTGGTTTCGGAGCTTCTCCAGACACACTGCGACTGAGACATGTTTCTAGCTAACACGACAGAAATAGGATGAAGTCACAAGTAGCAGTTATTTCAAAGCTCATATAAGCCAGCAAAGGAAGGAAAGGTCAAGAAAGTCAATATTGGAGACAAAATATGTAGTTGACTGCCTCCTTCCCTTAGAAATTTCTCACCTTAATGACATGTTAGCATTCTTTTACTTTCCTAAATTCATTTCGATTCTTTTACTTTACTAAAATCATTTAGATTTTCATAGAATCATAGAATCATAGAATGTGTTGAGGTGGAAGGGACCTTTAAAGGTCATCTAGTCCAACCTCCCTGCAGTAAGCAGGGACATCTTTTCATCTATCTTCAGTGATCACTAATACAGTAATAAGCAGGAAAACTCATCTTTTTCTCATCATAGAATCTGTGCTTATAAATTGTAAAACATAAGACTTAAGATGCGCCCTCTTGAGTTCTTGGGTCTAAATCTATTCTGTCCAAATGACCTCTGGAAATACTGCATATCCTAAACTTCCATATTAACAGAAAAGGTTTCTGGCATACTGCAGGCAGCACCTTTCATATCAAATTTTTACAACCAAATACGGCCTCCAGTGTCAGCAAATGATAAACAGAAGGTTCATAGGTAAGATCGTCCAGAAGGAAGTATCTTTAATCTCAAGAAGAAAAAATGTGCAGTTTTGCAGGCTTTTACCGCTGACATTCAGAGATAAGTTGCCTTTGGTGTGGTGTTTCTTCTGAATCCTTTCCTGAATTGTGACTAGTTCTCTAAAGCTGCAAAGATCACACCAAGCTACAAGGAAGTCTACTGGAATCCATGGCAGAACTCTCATTATCTTCCACAGATCCTGACAACCATATTCTTTTACATAGCATGGTCATTAGCTCTCCCACTGATCTTACTGGAGTCTGATTTTGGTCCTTGGACTTTAAACTGTATGAGGATGTGTGTGACAAATATTTGCTTTATTTCTAATGAAATAAGAAACAAGAAAAAACCAATAACCTTGGTTTAGCATTTTTTAACTGCACTGCAGAAAGGCCAGAGCTCTGCATCCTTGGGAGCCTCCTTCGGGAAATGGTATAGCGCTACGTCAAAAGTATGTTGGGCTCCATTCACTAAGTGAAGATGCATTGAGGATGTGCTCTCCCTAGGAACCTTAGTAGTCTTTTCTGCTATCACATTTGACGTGCTAAACTCCACCACACAGTTGGCAGAGTAATAAGAGGAGATTCTGAGCAAAAGGCAGAATGCCCAAAAGCAAGAGTATGTCAGATGAGCAAGGATTACTTGGCCTCGGAGGCAATCCCATTAGCAACTGCCAGGATAGATATACTATTCTGAGTTAAATGAGGTGGGGTACTGAATTGCTGTGCCTTAATTTGAGAAATGCACACAAGTGTCACCAGCCAGAACTTGTCCACTGGCACGTCTGTCTCATCTCTTATCTCATTCAGTTGTGACAAATTAGAGAAAACCATTGGCAGGGACAGCTATAGAGTTATCCAGCTTTTTGATATGAGTCTGACTTCATCCAGGTTCAAGTGGTTTAAACTTAAATCATTTTTGGAATAAACAGATGTAAAACACACACTTAGACACTTTCATTCCATATCAAGAGTGATGTATTTCATAAATGTTGTAAGATAAACTGAAGAAGCCTTTTTTTTTTTTTTTTTAAATAAAGTGAAAGTATCTACTTGTTCCAGGCGCAGACTTACTGCGGGACTGAAAGATGACAGGGAGGGTGTTTAAGGGTAACTTAGTCTCTATTTTAGCATTGCTCATAACCAAGAGCCACACAATGGGACTGCTTATGATACTGTGCCGTTTGGGCATTAACATCAAGGCTACATTCAGTTCTGCATACAAGGATTTCTGTTAATTGTGTTCCTAATGGAAAGATGTGAGAAAATATGCTATTCCTGTCCCCACCCCGGTATTCCCCTCCCACACTTTCAGAAGATGGGCATTCTCCCCTTAACTTTTTCAGAAGTGAACACTCAGAATCCCTCCCTGCAGGAACGTAGCAGGTTCAGTCTCTTTGCTCTTTAAAGCAAATGGCTCCTGCACAGCAATTCCCAGTTCGTTCTGAATTCAGCAGGAGCTGTAAGAGCTCAGGGAGGCAGTAATACAGTTCAAAACTCAGCAGGAGTCTTGGACTCTCACAGAGTCAAATAGACTCTTCAAAATGCAGCCCTTCCTGGTTTCCAGCTCCTGCTGAGTGCTGTGAAAGCCCACCTCTTGCTAAGTTGGAAGCCATTACCCCACATCTTTTTGTTATCTCAAGCTTGGTTCAGAGGTATTTCATCACTTACCTTTACTTCACCCACAGCTCATTTCTTGTGGATAGATTTCTCCACACAGGAGCAGGCTTGCAAAATATTAAACACATTTGTCTTTGCACTCATATTTAACAATAACTTCCTAAATTATACAGCTCTAAAGCCAGTAACTGGTCACAAAGTATGAAGCATAACATAATTACATTTAAAACTTGATGTTCAACTGTCATTCTCCAATTGACAGCAGAATTGTCTTTTGGTATTTATACATTCCAATCAGAGTTTGAAAGAAATGGTCTTATGTGTTTTGGTGGTGGATCTAATATAATATTCTAATCTCAACTAGAAATCAATTTAAGAGAAAAGAGCAAATCTCTCTTTTGAGAGATGGAAAGGGGATTTCAAAACTAATTTTATTCTTATGTTATCTCTGTTGGGAGAAATTGTATAACACCACAGCAGCAGTTACTACCAGCTCTTTGCTAGTACGTGTCTAACCTCAAAAGGAAACGTTAAGCTACTGGGTTGAAGGAAAAGGATGTCTTTTAATGTCATTTTGAAGTAATGAATAATAGGATGGGATCCCTTGCTCTAAAAGGCTCAGAGCTACTTTAAAAAGGTGTGACAGAATTTCAATCTTCTCATGAACTGCATGCAGATTCACAAGCAAATTCACTCACATGAGTAATCGATCTCCTGCTGATGTCATATGTGATGTTCAACGAGATCAGAGACATTGAAATGCTAAGTGTGGTTTGTAAATCAAATCCAGATGGTATGATGGCATGATACAAATGTTTTTCCTATTTGGAAACTCTATCATGTCTTCTATAATCCATCTGGCATAAAGACAAGTGTTTGATAATCTAATTCGATACCATATATTTGAGATCAGACCAAGCTCCAAGTTTTTCACAAGGATCCACTTCAGTGTTTCCAGACCTCTGCTGTATTCCACTTCAACAGACAGCTTATGGTGAAAGACTGGAAAAGATCATCTATCCCATTCTGAAACACCTCTGGAACCTTCAGAAATACATCTATCAGAAATAGCATCATTGATGCTGTACTGAAACAGAATTAGGATCCAGATCAAGCATTAGGTAACCTTCTGAGAGCCCTTCAGCTCTCCAGTTCTCTCGTTATATCTAAGATGACTCCTTACACCTGCAGCAACTGATGTAGCAATCAGGACCTCCATATGTCATTTATAACAGCTGTGCAAGGTATTTTATGCCAAGTGAAAACAAGTCTTATTTGTTGTGTGTATGAGTCAGGGATATACAACCATGCTTTGTAGTGGCAGAACTTTAATAAACTCAAATTCATTGTTGAATTTTTTTTCTACCCCTTCAAAACCTCTTTACCAAGATTTTTCCCTTTCCAGGAGCTTCTCTACTTTCCCTTCTTCATTCAACAGAAGCTTATGTTACCTAAGAACCATTTCCGGTACCTGAAAGTTAGAAAACCTGTTGCTTCTACAGTTCTACTTGTCTTGCAAGTCCTTCAGCTTCCATGCCCAATCAAATCAAGTACTTGCTCAGTGGAATTCTAGAGTACCTAACAAATTCTACATTAGGAAGTGGTAAACTGGGACATTTTTCTTGCAAGATCATATTAGCATCAGAAAAATTGAAAACTTGTTTCTCAGTAACTACCTAAAAAAGGTTTCCAGATTATATGAGTAAGAATATCCCCTGCCAGGGACAGAAGGTAGTTTTGTTTTATGCCTTTATTACATGTATTCTGCAACAAACATCTAGGAAGATTTTAAAAATTTCCCCACACAGTCTTAATCAAAACAGAGCATAATAGACCTATCTAAAAAGTAACACTAAACTGGGCTGACTGATTTCACAATAAAGTCTTGCTCAAAGTTTTTCTTTCAGAACAGAATATGTTTAACAACAATTCTGGAAATTCAAATCATATTGTCAATAAGACACAACTGTGGGTTTTTTTTATAAGCTCTTTTTTATTCTGAGATATTAAGGACAACAGCCATTGCTCTGTGATAAAAAGTCTCTTTCATTCATGCACTGAGGATTAACATATGTGATTCAAGTGAAAGAGATGGATAGATCCCTGTGCATTTATAGGAAATAATTTCTTATAGCCTTGATCCTGCACACAGCTCAGCATAATTTTATTTCAGGTATGTGAAAAGTTTCACAGACCACAGTGCAAGATCAAGAACTAAATGACTAACAGACAAAGAAAAACCCATGTTTGATTGTAAAAACTAAAGTTAATTGTTAGAATACTTTTTAATTAAAATAGTTTTGTCAAGCAAAATTAGGAGGAAGACCTAAATTTATCTAATTTTTCGTTTATTTAATCTGAAATATAAAGCATCAAAGTTCAGGATTAAAATACACATAGAAATATTTTCAGCTTATAAAGTATTCATAAAATAACACACTAGCAAATAGATTATTTCATATTGAAGTATTTTAAGAAACTGTTTTAATGAAAGATGATTCTCACCCCCAAGCTGCTTTCTTGTGGTAGGGTAATGCACAGTTTCATACCTTAAACAGCCAGTAAGAGAGCTGTATTTTTAAAACATTCGTTTATATTAATGTTTATGGCATGTTTTTAATTAAATATTTTTCTTTAATGTTATTTGAAAATTTGTACCAATATCTGGCCATGTTTCTGAAGAAAAGATAAAAGCATTACCATATAGAAAAGAAAATCGATTTGTATCTCATAGTGACTGTAACTTCACTACTGCCTGAAAAGTGATAGAATGTTTTCGATTTTTGTAAAAGAAATACAGACTATCAAAAAGCTACTTAAAAGATTGAATTCAAAGTATGGCTTACTGAATTGATTTATATAAATCTTACTTGCACCTTTTTTAGTACTCAAACTATCAATTCATAAAAATTTAGTGACCACTATTAGCTCTTCCTAACACCATAGTCTCTTTCCTGAACATTTATATCTACCTCACCAATGTAAACCCCACTTATCTACCGAAATATACTAGAACTGATGAATGTTGTCTAAGTAGACTTTCTGGGTTACGGAGATAACAGAAATAACAGAAATAAGGAAGGTGTTCTAAAGAGAGGGTATCCTACTGATGCCCAGAAACCTGTTTTGCTAAACGCTACAAGTATAGACTCAAAAATATCCAGGTTATTCCCATTTCCATGTGTTAGCAAGGTAGGGGAAAACATGGTGTTATAACACCACAGAGCTCACAATAATCTTGTGTAAACTCAAAATCAGTGAAACTAGTATGTTTATGGCCCTGTGCAACTGAGAAGAATAAGACGCCTCAACAAACAATAATCAGTTTACCACCATCTGTTGATCAACGACAGTGCAGACACAAAATATAATTACACTGTGATTCCTGAATTTCTGTCAAAATCTGACTCTAACATGCCCTGCTGGTTTGTGTTTCTCCATCACCACAAGTGGCTTCAAAAGGCTTCTCCTTATCCTACTGTTCCTGCCCCATGTTAACACTCAGCACTGGCATCAGGCTAATGCTTCCTGCTCCCTCTGGACACAAGTGCTGTTCAGAGGAGTATCATAACTTCTAAATAGCATATTTGCCGGGAAAAAAAAAAAAAAAGTGAGAGAATATTGTCAATAATTTTTGTGTTTCCCTTGGTGAGGAGGTTTTTTTACCAAAACGTTGCAAAGTGAAGAAACTGAAAAATCGTGTGCCAGCATCTGGGCAACTGAAAATGAGCAAGAGATGTGGCTTCAGCTGACTTTACCTAGAGTCACAGGAGGTTATGGACGAAGCCTTTAACTACCATCAGCTACACTTCCTACACTGGTTGACATAAATCCTCCCTGATTTCAATTCCATCAGGATTTAAAACCTACATGAAATGAGACATTCAGGTTTGGGTGTTTTTCCCCCCAGATTGAGCTAACCATTTTTTCCACCTTGAAAAACAAAACAAAACAAAACCAAAACCCAAACCAAGCAGCAAAAAAAAAAAAAAAATCCATTATTCTACCCTACTGAAAAGAAACATTGAAAAATATGTTGATAACCCCCAAGTGAAGGGTTACCAGTCCCACTGAGGGGATGTAGAAGTTCTATAGATGTAGTAGTTTGTAGGAACCAATTGTTTGGGTGGGAATTCTGGTCCTGATCAGAAACTGTAGTCTAGAAACAAATTATTGCCAGCATTAAATGTAAATCAATGAAATAGCAAACGGGGACTTGTGTTTCAGTGTTGTATGTCTGAGCCAAACAGCTTTCCAGGCTAGTCTTGCCTCTGGATAGAATACGCACAATCTCTTCCCCACAGCTGTACTTAAAAGGCATTCTAACCAACTCTGTTCTATGGCTTGTCCTAGTCTACATTTAAGTATCTGTTCAACACTTATCACCACCTGCAGACAGCCTGTCAGAGGCATTTTTGATTAAACTAAAGTGGAAAACTGAACTCATTAAAAAAATGAGCAAAGGCCAATAAGATATATATAAAGTCCCTTGAAAAGGTGTTGTTATGAAGATCATGTTGTCAGTATTCCTTATGCTACATCTCTCCCTTATTGTTTGAAAGTCCAGATGGTGGCCTATTTGAAACATCTGACACCTAGGAAAATGGAGGGGTAGCATCACTTTTTGTATGTCCTTCTAGGCACTAATGCTATGTCTTAATCAGGCTGTGACAAATAGCCTTTAAAATTTTTTCCTTCTCTGAAATCTGTAAGCAAATTAGAAGCAGACATTCTGCAGTTTTCTGGAGATACCATCACACCCCTCATTTCTGCAGCTCAAGTCAAATGCAAGTTTAAATAAATGCCAGTAAAATTTGGACAAGTGCTATGTAGTTTCTAATTAATAAATGTTGTTTGCACTAAAATACCTTAAGACTGCTGAAGGTATAATTTGATTATTGTCTGTTCAGTATAATTTTCTGCTCTTACATGATTTGAAGTCTTTTTCCTCTTTAATATAAAATATAATATTTTAGGCAATGCATTTTAAAATCGAAAAGTACTACATGTTTTTTCAAATCAGTATAATAAACCAGCAATAAGGACAAAGTTTTATTTCTTGGCAAAACCAAGTCTTTTCATTCCCTGTAGCTAAAAGGTAGGTAACAGGGATTATAAAACTTCAGCATATTTTCCTGTCTGATTCTGGAAGTAACAGAGCATCTATTACAGCTGGAACTATCTGCTGGCATGCCCTGTGATACACTGCACCATGAAAGAGTAGAACAGTGTCTAATGGCCTTATTGACAAATATACATTCCAAAAGTCTATTGCCTTCTAAGGAGAACACTGTCTGGGCTTTAATTACATCAATACAGTGTATTCAATGTAGAAAATAAATTTTAAATAATTGTCTTTTTAAGGATATGATTGTACTGACACATACAAATGGAAATACTCACAAATTTTAAGAATCATCCATCTCATGAGATTAGTGCGGTGGCCTCTAGATTCTGGAAAACTGAATACCAATCACAGGTAAAAACAGGTTTGGTTCCATAGATTTGCTCCTTACTTCAAAAAGCCACTGTTGGAATGAGAAGAAGGACTTGGGGGTGTTAATGGATGAGAAGCGCAACATGAGCTGGCAACGTGCACTTGCAGCCCAGAAAGTCAACCACATCCTGGGCTGCACCAAAAGCAGCGTGGCCAGCAGGCCGAGGGAGGTGATTCTGCCTCTCTGCTCCGCTCTGGTGAGACCCCACCTGGAGTACTGCATTCAGGTCTGGAGCCCTCAGAATAAGAAGGACATGGACCTGTTGGAATAAGTCCAGCAGAGAGCCACAAAGATGATGAGAGAGCTGGAGCACCTATGCCATGAGGACAGGCTGAGAGAGTTGGTGCTGTTCAGACCTCATAGCAGCCTGCCAGTACCTAAAGGGGGCCTACAGGAGAGATGGGGAGGGGCTCTTTATCAGGTAGTGTAGTGATAGGACACGGGGTCATGGCCTCAAACTGAAAGAGGGTAGATTTATATTAGATATTAGGAAGAAATTCTTTACTATGAAACTGGTGATACACTGGAACAAGTTGCCCAGAGAAGTTGTGGATATCCCCTTCCTGGAAGTGTTCAAGGCCAGGCTGGGTGGGGCTTTGAGCAACCTGGTCTGGTGGGGGGGGTTGGAACTGGTTGATCTTTAAGGTCTTTTCCAATTCTAACCATTCTATGATCCTATGTATTCCCAGATCGCTATCACTATTAATACCATGGACAATATGGTCAGGGAGTGCCTATACCTTTTGTCTGCAGATGACTGCTGATGAGCAACAATGAGCACAAGTTGAAACAAGAGTTTGAGGCTGGATATGAGGAGAAACTTCTTCCCCATGAGGACAGTCCAGCAGCTGATCAAGTTGCTCAGAGATGTTGCGCAGTCTTCATTTTGGAAGTCTTCAAGACCATACTGGATAAGGCCATACTCTGAGCAACCTGCTCTCACCTCATCGCTGACTTTGCTTGGAGCAGGAGGCTGGACTAAAAAGACACTTCTTTTACCTGAGAGGGTAAAAGACAACATTTCATGCTGTGAAAATGGTCTTTTTACAGCTCCATCTACTTCACAATTGTGAAAGCCTTTGCAGTAATGCTCAATAGGAATATTACACATATGATACTTGTTATACCCCTTCTGTATCGTACTTGTCAACATAGGAGACTAGGAGAAAACAGAGCAGCTCCAAAGGCAAAACTACTACAGACTTTATTACCAGGGAGACCAGAAGAGTTTTTTCAGGATACAGAAAAGAAATATGAAAGATACACAGTGGTTCAGAGCTCCAGGGTTTGCAGTGTTTACCACAAATAAACTGCTGACAGTGAGTGTAAAATTCACCCACAACCCAGAGGTACGTGGATTTTATAGGCCAATACTCTACAGTGAAGAAGGCCTTTGACCACTCATGCCAGCAACACACGTAGCTTTTCAAGTCTGATTCAAAGGTCACTGGTCTTAACTGAAGTCTTCGATATTCATGGCTGATGTTAATTGGAGTCTTTGATTTTCATGGGCACAGATTCAATTGCAGACTTTTACTGGTCTAAAAGGAAGCATAGAAGATGAGGTAACACAAGTCATTTAATTAAACTGTCTAAAATGCAAAGTGTTTATAAATGGTGTTAATTTTCCACTTAAGTAAAAGGATGGCACAAGCACTTAAATACAGACATAGAAAAAAAAAATCACAATGTAATCCAGATCTGTTTGCAAGATCTCAGGAAACCACTGCAACACATAGGAATGCCAAGTTCATGTTTATGTATTTAAATTTGTAATGCCTTAAAAAAGAAAAAAAAATCATTGTTAAGCACTTAGAACTATAATGTGAAATTACATTTAAATAAAAGAATAAAGTAGAAGTTATTAATTGACCATAAAAAACTAGGAAAGAAGTTAAAGAAGGAAAATTATTCAAAGTGCTAGGGAAATACAGGGCTGGAATTATCTCTGGGAATAGTAACAAATCTGATGATCTGGTTTTTTCCACCAGGAACACTTTCTTTGTTATTTTTACTGAGATAGCAGGTACCACAAACCCTGACTGAATTGTACTCTGTGCTTTCCCTTACATTAAAAGACTTTTTCTGTCCCAAAGAGCTTGTGGTCTGAGACAACGTGTGAACGTGGATGGGAGAGGTATGGGTAGAGAAGTGAGAAAGGGCAACGTAATAACAAGCCAGCACTGATTGTTGTGCATTGTCCCTAGCACTGCTGGGACAAATTAGAAATCATTGATGTGATTTCTAAGAATCAGATAGATGTCTGTCTTTGCATACTAATTGCAAGATTTGGCCCTAAATGGATTATTTTTTAAAATCTGCACCCCAAATGATAGAAAGCATATTAAACATATAGGAAACTTTGTAGTTGTTGATAATCCCATGGTATTTTTGCAAAGCATCTGGAGCACTCATAGCTAGTCTGAATGTTGTATAGTGTTATGCCTTCCTATAAGGTATCAACGTGTTTACTGAAAGGCACAGAACCCTTTTATTGGAACAGAAAGATCAAAACCTCTTTTGGGGATGTAGAAACTGCAAAACAAATCAAAGTCATCGCCTTTTCTTTTTTTCAGTTTCTCCACATTTGCCATTTATCTGCCTGCAAAGAAAATGCAACTCAGAAATACAAAAAGAACTCTTCTGTTCCCGTAGAGAGTTTCAAAAGAAAACTTGCTTTTAAAATGTAAATCAACCCCTGTGTTAATATGAAGAGAAAAACAGGTGGAGGAAGGCAGGAGGCAAACATTGCAAAAAAAAAAAAAAAGAAATAAAATAAAATAAGATAAAATAAAATAAAATAAAATAAAATAATTCTTATTATTAGCTAAGGTAGAATGCAAAGGGATCAGTAGATATGCAAATATGCAGTATACAAATTCTCCAGCAGGCTCTGGTCCTCTGGTGAATAGAAAAATATGCCTGGTACTTCTGAAAAGAGTATGAATAAATCAGATGTTCAAGTTATGTAAAAGTAATTTGTGAATCTGGGAACCTGTCGATTGATACACAAATAATGTATGCAGTAAAACAATCCATCCATTATTTATGGCTGTAATTGGGGACAGAAACAGGGAAGAAATGTTTATCTAGACCACAACACAACCCAGTTCTGGGTAATGAACCTTAAAAGTACATATGGTTGTGATTTTCAGAAATGACTGTAATAAAGGCAAAACTACCATTAATTTTAATGAGTACTGAATGTCTTAATGATCATGGACAGCTTTTAAAATCCTATATATCTTTTTCCCTGTCACCTCTGACAGTTCAAAACAAGGCCACAGAGGTAATTTTAAGAGTTTGCAAGTAAGAAAATATCTTCAATGAAATTGTGTTCCTTTCTTCCCCCAGTTCTTTAAAGACATCAGTGAGATGAGGTGTTTCAAGATTTGAGGATTTAGGGGAAAGTCTGCTATTTAACAGCATGAACAGGAATGTCACAGAGGCAGTGAGAATCTCTAAAAAGAACAAGTGAAGACGTGCTGCCTGCAGCAGCAACAGAAACTTTGACAAATGGCTGATATCAACTAGTCAGCACAGATGTCGGTGCCTTCAAGTCCATGACCAGATCAAGCCTTGTTCTAACATTGCAAATGGTTGACAAAAAGCTATCTGAATAATCGGAGCACCCACAGAAAACCTAAAAGTACTTTCAGTGATCCATGGGCCAGAGCCACAGTTCATATGAATTAGTACAACTCCACTGAACCCGACAGCGCTACCCCAGCTTACCAAGGAAAACAGCATCAGTATGAAAATGGGAGTCAATAACTAGGAAGGCCATGCTATCCACAAGACCCAAAAAAATAACTCGTGCTTGCAGTGCTGAATATATAGATATAGAAAGCAGCCCACATGTTCTCTTAAGGAGCGCTGACACTGCCTGTCTTTTGCCATCTAACCTTTGGGCCTACGGCAAGTGTCCCTCTGTGGTCAGTAGAGAGCAATGACCTCCTCCAGAAGGCAGTTCAGGTAACATAAGAGGTCTTCTGCCCTAAACTGAACTCTGGAGGTGCATCCCCCTCCTCGGTGTGGCTACACACAGATGTTACTGCAGTCATCCTCCTGCCCTGGATTCCCAAAGTTATGTTCTGTGTCTCCCTGCCCTTCCCTGCTGGAAAGCACAGATGTTGTCATAAGAAAGGCTGCCCAGCACAATTTCCTTAAACTCAACAGCTATTCAGCCTAATCCTTCAGAGCACTACTGCACGGTATTCAGCTGAGAAAATTCCAGAGTCAGCAATCTCCTTTTTTCCTTTCTCCCACGGATTTTAAGCCATATTAATAGGTCTTTCCAATTTTTTTATACCATACAAAAAGCCAAAGCAGACTAAATTCACAGAAGGTTTCTTGAAGAAGGATGTAAATTTTACATTTGAAATAAAAAAATAAAATAAAAAAGTTGGAGAGGAGTAAATGGAAGGTATGTGTGGGAGGGATACAGAAAGGGGAAGACTATTAAAAGGTTTGCAGAAGTCTGAATGAGTATGTGAATCTATTGATGCTAATTCAAACAGAACTGCTTGAAGTTTGTCCCAGTGCAGCTGGGATGGGATACAGTCCTTGTCAGCAAACTCGTGATCAGAATGTAACAGGCTTCTTCGAATGACAAAGAACAGAGAAAGGGGACAGTAAGAAGATAATCCAAAATGTAGTATGGGATAAAACATGTTGGCTGCAGCTGAAAAGAAAATAAATGGTCTGGTCAATTGAAAGCTATAAAGTAAAAGGACTTTTGCTTATTCCTATTAAAAACTTATTCAGATAAAAAATCTACTTACTTTTCTCAAATATAAAAGATGCTGTTGTGCAAGAATCACTATCGGCAGTGGTGTATATTTTAAATACTTACCTGTTTATTTACTAATTCCATGTGTAGCAAGCGGAATGTGCTAGCCTATTTAAAATGACAAGACTTTGGAGAATCAAAATATCTCAGGGATACAGGGCAAAGAAAATCTTTTCCTTTGTGAGGTTTTTTTTTGCTTTTTTTTATTAACGGCACTAGCGCAGTTCCCACTAAAATTACCATACTCTTAAAAATGACCCTCTCTCCCTAACTGTTCAGGAAAGAGGCAATTGTTGGTTACAAAAATACTCCTGAACATTCATACTTTATATCATCAATTGATTTGCTAATGAGATATTTTGCCAACACCCACATGCTTTTTTTCCCAAATCATTACTCAAAATTCTTTCTGCTTTTGTTTCTGCTTCGTAAAAAGCAGAAGACCTTATTTTTTTTCCAAACAGCCAAAGACATGAACCTGTAAATTTCCAGTATTAAGTCTTTCAGGCAAGTTTTAATTCATTCTCCCATCCTACAAATATAAACTACTGCAGAACAGAGCTGGATAAACAACTGATCCCTGTGTCACTGTGGATATATTTATGTTAATTTTTAGTTTAAATCGTGATAACTATGTGTTTATCTTTACTTTGAGCACTAGTTAAAAGAAATTCTTCATAGTAAGCCACCCAAGAAACACCTTTCTGTTGCCCTTGCCTCAAGGTCAGTATTACCAAGTAGGTTCTCTGTTCACCCATGCAATTAATTTCATATGAACAATTCTGATCGCTCCCGCACAAAAACAACTTTCATGCATCACTAAAGATTTTTCTCTGCTTTCATGTATTATATCAAAACTTCATACTCAGATTTTAGTAAGAGACTGCTCCAAATTACTGCAAAGCATGATTTTGCATACTTGTGTAATGCTGTAAGCCAGACCCCACTTCAGATCTTGTAAGGGATGTTCAAAGTCAGTCTCTAAGGTATAGAAAAATTAATTTACTCACGATTTCTACCTTCCACTCCTGTATGATGCTCTGAGTTTATGAAACTCAATCACAGTTTTCAGGCAGATCTTTCTGTAATTTTTCTTACAGCAACACTTGCAACAGCAAAAGAAGCCCTTAGTGCTGCAGGTAGGAGTGATTAGAGCAGTAACAAGAGCAACAGATTTTGTAACAGGAAAAAACCCTCAGAGTCAGATACAACAGAAACAAACCCAACATAGATCTATTGCTTCTATGTAGGTGAAATATTTTCTGGAACCTTTACATTAATTCTGGTATCTATTTCAGAATGAACTGGTCAGCTGCCTCTACTAAAAGAAGTCTCAAGTCGTACTTAGCAGATGTTGGATTTCTCTTCACTTCCACTATTAGAATCTGTCAGAAGATGTTCTGTCTGGGTAGAGATGAATAAACAGGTGAGTAAACATTGTTCAGGCAAATAATTCTGAACACATATTTTCCTTTTAAAAAAAGTATCCTTGGGAACCTGTGGATCTTTTCTATTTTTAGTGCTTTTGAGATAAAGAGAGGTTTTGTATCAGAAACTTTCTGTATCACTCTCCAGCAAGAAAACATATTGAGTATATTTCTAATTATGAATATTAATATTCAAATGACTAGTAAAAAAAAACCAATTGTAGATTCTCTAGGACATTCCCTAAGTGTGAGTTTCAGCGTCACAACCCTAAGCCAAATATTTGTCATCATGCCATCCTGCTGGCAAATCCTGCAGGATTTGTCATCCTGCTGACGTACAGTATGATTTTCATCCAGTTTTTATTGACTTTATGTCTTTTGTTTCTTTTTTTTATCTTTCTAATCTGCAGTTTCTGAAGTCCCATTGATATACTTCTGTCTTCATCCAGAACAGACAATATGGGCTGACACAATAGGTCACTGTTCTCCTCCTAGACTGAGAGTCACAGCTTTGAAACTCATGTTTCTTGGATGGCAGTATGATAATAATGGAGGAAAAGTACTAAATATCTTGCTCCCTCTCCTACGGTTTTTGATCATTTGTAAACAACAAGAGACCACCTTTTTGTGTTATTTCTTTTTGCTTTGCTGTTGACTGCCTCTGTGCATCTTCTGATGTTCTTGAAGAGAATAGTTCTTTTATGAGTTCTCAGAGATCTCATAAAACCATTGAGCTTGCAAGGAGCAATGCCACTTTTCCTAGCTTTCTGGAAACAGATGCTTTTGCAAATAAAAGCAAAGTCCTGATAGCTTTTCTGTCTCACTGTTACCTTAATTTCCTTGGAGCACTTGAATAGAGCACTCTCACCTAAAATAGACTTTGGATATGAAAAGTTACATTTATAGTCTAAACTAAGCTCTGTGGGGGGTCTCTCAGCAATCAAGACACATTTTTCTTTGTGAAATTAATTGCCCGCTGGAGGAACCTATTTCTAAAGTGAACATAGGAAATATGATTAAGTATGACTAAGTTAGATAAGTTAGACAAGATGCTTAACCTTAGATGCTGAAGTTAATCTCGCCAGCATCCCAATAACGTAGTCAGAGAGCATGTACTGAATATTAAATATTGCCTTTGCAGCATTGTGTTCTATAGTACCTTTGAAAAAGAGTTGGCAAACACAGATATGTCTCAGAAGGAATTTCTGGTATCTGAATTCTGAGCACTATCCGGCCAAATCTTTTCAGTGTTTTGTAAAGCATTACAAGAAGCCACAAAACTGAGTTTGATCAGAAACTCCAAAGTAATATGGTTAGTCCTGAAGAGGAACTAAATGTACAATATCTACTAAGCCAAAACTGAAGCCTGCTGCCTTCTGATGAGACCAGGAAAAGCATGGAGGGGGTGGAGAGGGAGGGGCAGTACTATAACTGCCTTGATGATACTCACAGGGAGTTAATTTGAGAGACAATTAAATAATGAATGCCACGTTTGTTCTCTACCCACAGTGAATCTTTTTGCTGGCATAGCTACTGCAGCATGTTTGGGGAACTACAATTACATTTTCCTGGTGAAATGAGCTCAGTTTCTTTTCATTTTAAGTTACTAAACTCAAGTTGGACTGTGGTGAGAATTTCACAAAAGTTTGACCATTTTGAAAACATTTCTCGTTGTCATATTAGGGTAATACTACTTAAATAGGATGCATGTGTTTATATACAAGTTTATAAATAAAATATTTACATGCAAGCAGTTTCCAGGCTGAATAGCCTGTGCAGTAGGCACACAAGTGCTTTGCAATTGATAGTGCTTAGTAATGACAATAGATGGCAAGTGGGGATTTAGACATGCAGCTCCTGTTATTGTCACTGAGAAATGCGTATCAACTTCTAACACACTGTGCTGCAGGATAATCTCCCAGAATCAGACATCCTCACTCCAGATTAGTTTATAATAGAATTTACTTTCATACCTAGCTCGAACAAAAAAGAGGACTTGGCAATGAGAAAAATTGCATTAAAATGATTAGCAGCGTCACTCAGGTTAATTTGATTACATTCTTTATCCAGCTTTTTTTAGTGGTCATTTTTACTTTTCGTTTCTGTTTCTCCACCACACCCTTTTGTCTTTTGCTGTATGATGATCTTACTATCTATTTAAGTCCAACAGATAACACCCAAAAAATAATTATTCTCTCTTGGCACTGTCTGTCTGAAAAGTATATATTAGGAAAAGTTCAGAGAGGGCAGGCAAGGCTTTTAGGAAGCTTAAGTAACAAATCTGATAAGGAATGATGGGGAAGATGCAGTGCACAACGAAACCAAGAGTATGCTACAAATATTTGAAGACATAAATAACATTTGAGGTATTTGACAATGATAAGCCACATCAGGTTCCGATAGGGAATAAATTAGATAATTTCACAAGTCTTTTTATTTATATCTTGAAAGTTACAAAAACAGACAACAGAACCAAGAGACTCAAACAGTCTAGATGTCATTAGTGGAAATGTGTAATTTTCTCTACTTAGACCCGTAATAGACTGCTAACGCATTATCCACTGCTACATTACCTGTAAAATCCTGATAAATATTTTTATAGCATTATGAGGAATTTTAGGCCTGTTGGCAGTGGACTAAATTACTCAATTTCTCACCCGATTTTTGTCCTTGACATCATGTATCTCTTCTTTTCAAATCCTACAACTATTCTGTTTTTCTTAGATGTCACAGTGGACTCTCCTGATTTTGAAGTCTATGAAAATGTAGAAAAACACAGTAATCATGGAAATATAATTTATTAATACTAAATTTTAAATATCTGCAGAGGTAGGTTAGTATTAAATGTAAGATTAAATGTATTATCATTACTATTTTTTACTCAAAGTGTGACTTCTCAGTTGGGTATCATTATGCTAAAAGTTATTTTAAGAAAACATTAGTTTTGAAATAAAATATTGCTCATTGTGTATTTTAAGAAAAAATGCTTCAGGACCTTTTAAATGCAGAAGAGATTGGCTACGCAAATATAACATGGAAACCAGCAAGGGCTCCTTTTGACCTAGTCCTTTTAGCAAAGACCTGTTTTCAGAGGCAGACACGCAATTCTGTTCTCAGCCTACAGCCTTCTTAAGATGCTTGTGGAATGATAGATTAATATTAGAGATTTCTCTCTTGTAAACATAAAAAGCTAAAAATGTTTGCGTAGTAGAACATGTAGGGATTGTCTTCAGTATATGTATTAGCCTGAATTCAGTGTATTTGAGTGACTGCAGCCTTTGTGTGTGCAAACTCCACCAAAAAACGAAAAAAAAAATGGACAAATCTGAAAGCAGGGTAAGAAGATAAATTAATTCCATTAAGGTTATTAAAGCCAATTAAATTTAATTTGAGATAATTATAGGCAAAAACTTTTAGCACACTGTAAAACTGATTCATCAATTACAAGAAATATAAAATTGAGTTTAGACAAAAGGCTAGTGCAGTAAATTAATAAAGTGAATGTAAAGTAACCATGAAATATACATGTCAGGGCCCCCTGAGGGCACCACCAGCCCTGACTGTCCCTGACCCTGCTCCATGGGTGTCCCCCCACCCTGCCCATGGCCCAGGACACCATGTCAACCTCCTGAGCCTCCCTCACCCTGCCCACGGCCCAGGACACCATGTCAGCTCCTGGGGCCATCACAGGTGACATCAGTGACACCACAGCAGGACTGGTCTTCAGCTTCCCACAGCCCAGCCCTGCCCAGCCATGAGCCCCATCGAGCTGGGCCCACCCGCAGGCCCACATCCCAGCCTGGCCTTGGCCTGTCGTCCCCAGGGAGGTGCTCGATGCCTGGGTTGGGGCTTCCCTGGTGCCCTCCGGCTGCCCTGCTCCTGGCTGGGAGGTGGGACATGCGCTGGCTGCCAGGCCCTGCCCTGCCTCCTTGGGGATCCCCCACCGCTCCTGACCCTGGGGAGCTGCCAACCTGCACTGCTCCCCGAAAATGCACATGGAGAGAAAACTGCACTGCAAAAGTTTAGAATCAAATAAGTTGTATGGGAGCTAGGACTTCATTCTCCTGCATTACAACCTCACATGAACTTGCACATGTTCCTTAATGTCATTCACGCAGAGAAATACGAGAGCATGTGGCAGAAATAAATACCAGCCCTTCCACCACAGTCACATGCTGTTGCCAAAGTACATGCAGACTCTCTCATCATCCCTAAATTCTTATAATTTCAATCTACAGCTGTCAGCACAGTAGTAAACAGTTCCTCCGTTCATTTTACTAAGAATTCCAGGAATAAAAGAGATTACTGACTTCTTAAATACTTGCATATTTCAATAAGCATATTTCATATTTTTCTAAGGATTCTGGGAATAAAAGAGATTACTGACTTCTTAAATACTTGCATATTTCAATAAGCATATTTCAATAACTTCTGCTGTTAGAGGGCATAAATGTGGGAAAAGGTCTTAAATTCTCTGTTAAAGAGAATATGGTACAATTTTACAATACAATACAAAATTTTATTGTTTCATACAATAAAAATACAGCACTTTCAGAAAACTTAATGATCAACTTGAGCTATAGAGCTATTGTTCTTCATCATAAGGTTTTTATGAGTCAACACTAAGGATTCATTAGCTGTTGGTATTCAAAGACGGCCATACTATAACGATGTAACTTTTTTCATTACAACAGTACTTGTGACAAAAAATCCCTGATGTCTATAGTTACAAGCACTATCATGTGTTTCCAATCACCATTTTCATACTCTTTAATATACCAAAGGACTTCTGCAGGTTGCTTGTCGAAGCTGGACCAACTTCACTGAAAAACCTCTCACACTGGAAATAGCAATAAATAGCCATCTATTACAATCACTTATTCCTGTGGGTGGACATTTGGGTGTTTTTCATCTAGCCTGTCTTTAGGTATCTACTGCAGAGATATCTAACTGTGACCTTCCCCCTCTATGATCCCTTCATAATTAGTAGAAAGAAATAGACACTCCAGGGCATGGTTCGTATGACCTACTTTAAGCATCTGCTTCGGGAGCAGATGAATTGCACCCTAGAGGTGTCAACCTCTCCTTTGATTATAAGGAGTTTTAGATCACTAACCGCATGTACAAAGAGATGTCTAGATTTGGCCAGATGAATCTCACCCTCGGTGACATGACTGAATAGGGTCTGAGCCAGGCAAGCTTTCCCTGAATGCAGCACCGAACTGGCAGTAGCAGAACTGTAAACCACCAATGACCTTGAGACATCCTGTTATTCTAGTCCACTGTTAGAAAAGGACATTGGTATCTATACCGTATTGACTGCATTTCAGACCTTTTCTGTCAGATTAAAAAATGTATATGAGATTTATTGCAGAGTATAATCCACCTTTTTCCTTTGATCATATTTTCAAAAGAGTGCACTCATAAATCATATAGATGTTGTATTATGTACTGGTTTAATATAGCAACTATTTTTATTCTTGTCAACTTAAATAAGTTTTTTCTTTATAATGAGTGTTGCAAAGTTTTTTGATGTTGTTTATGGTGTCTTGTGGCTCTACATGTCATTTCACAGATTACAAAGTTTTCACTGTCTAATACTCTGTTGAATGCAAAATACATTTTATTCGGTACAATTGCAGTTTCCACCGAGTACATATTACAACCAATTATTCCTCATTACAGTGTAGCTGTCTACTTATGTCAGACCTCATTACTGTGTCTTAGAGTCAGAATTCTGGTACCCAGGTGTTTAAAATATTTGAATACAAAGTAAGAAGCCCACAGATCAACAATCTTTTGTTTATTTTTAGTATGCCATTTTTATTACATTGACATTTTAAAAGAGCTTGACTCCAGGACCTTGACTTCCTCACTCTTGGATAGTTGGATGCTAGTGTTGTGAAATAAAGTATCATGTTTACTGAAACTTTATGCAATTAGCTTGGTGTGTCAGAAAAATCATTTATTAGTCTCATTGAATGAGACTTTTATAGGTTAGAGAATAAGAACAAAAATAATCCTGATCATGTTAAAAAAATACTATTTTGAGTCTTACACTTTATGACTACATAAAATACTGCAGTAAAAAGTATCCAGGGAATTTACACTGGATTATTCTTCAACAGCAGGGATCAAATATCATGTAGGTACTCATGTAACTAACAGGTTAGAGAACCAAGTTCAAAACTCCTTTTTAACATAACCTAGTCTGAGAGATTCTTGAGATCTCTGAGTGTCCCCATTTTCAACGCTCTTGGTTTCAAAGTACCTCAAAGTCTGCTTCTGGTCATGCCGAAGAGTACCCCACTCAGAATCCTGCTGCGCAGCTAGTCATCTAGGGGAGGACCCAGGCAAAGCATAAGGGTATCAGCAGTAGCACTTACAGTGATTCTAGAACATGATTTAAGGGAGTATTCCCAATAAAACTGGGATTTCACCAGAAAATTAAATTGCACTAACATCTGCAGCCTCCTAAGAAGTCTGGGATTCACAAAGATCACATCCTTTCACCCAAATTCACAGAATCACCGAATGGTAGGGGGTGGAAGGCACCTCTGGAGATCATCTAGTCCAACCCCCCTGCCAGAGCAGGGTCACCTAGAGCAGGTTGCACAGGAACGCGTCCAGGCAGGTTCTGAATGTCTCCAGAGATGGAGACTCCACCACCTCTCTGGGCAGCCTGTGCCAGTGCTCTGCCACTCTCAAAGGAAAGAAGTTCCTCCTCATGTTTAGATGGAACTTCCTATGATCAAGTTTGTGCCCGTTACCTCTTGTCCTGTTGCTGGGCACCTCTGAAAAAAGACTGGCCCCATCCTCCTGACACCCACCCTTTAATTCCCTTAAAGAGCTCTTCCAGAAGCTGTTCTCAGGGTATGCATAAAAAGATGTTGACATCTTTCTGATCTGTACAAAACATGCCGACTCAAAAACAGGAAGAGATAATACTGGCTTCAAGCTTTTACTATAGAATTAGTTAAAGCATTTAACCAAGATGGAAAAGTTACCTTTAAACGCATACCTTGTATCCCAGGAAAGTGTCAGGTTTTACGGGTCAGGTCAAGTAGAAGGCACAGCACCTCTCCTATTGAAACTGAGCGAAACCACAAAATTCACAACACATGAGGGAAATCAGGCAAAAAAAGGCATCTGGCTTTTATGGTCAAATAGGTATGCTCTAATGTGACAGAAGGGACTAGGGCTGGGTTCATTAACTATTCATTAGCTCAGTACCACATAAGACAGTTTATAACTTCATGTATTTTGACTGCAACAGAGGTTACTTTAGTTTTAGGTACCACCCTTTGTTAGTCAGATTAATATTTCTTTAAAAGGCTCCTTTTTATTTTCAGCCAGGAAGGACGTGTGACAGAAAGATCGCTGGAACGCTTTCTCTGCTGAAAGTTAAACTGTAATTTGAAAGCCTGCTTACTGAAGACGCGAGATACACAAATGGAATTGCAGTGTGTAACTCCTAAGTATGATAAAATACAGCAGTGGTAAAAATGGGCAGTGACAATGGCTTTGCTGTTCCTGAAATGCTGTGCTGCCATGGAAAGCCAGTAAGTATTGTAAGACTCAGAGCATCTTCTGTTCCGGGAAAGGAGCTGCGGTTGTGATGATCTCTTTTCAATATAATAAAATTGAGTGATTTCATAACCCTATTTAATTAATTAACCCTCATTAATACTTTTGTCCTAATTCAAGTTTATAATTTGAGAAAAGAAAGGAGAGAAAGAGGAACTGAAATATTAAAGTAACTACAGAAAAAATGCAGAAACTTGCATCCCGGGCAGCTTTAGCCTCACTTCTAACTATTCAGAGACAACTTTCCACTGGGCTTTCTCTTTGCTCCTGCTGTACACTTCAAAGGCCAAGTTGAAAATTTAGCTCTTTTAACAAACCAAAGCATGCTGGCAATCCAGCCATAAGTCAAAAGATTCTTAACTTGATTGAGTATTCTTTAAGTTATCACACAAAACTGATGCTGACAGACTTGTTTTATTTACATAGGTTAAGTATATCTGCTCATGAATTTCGTAAAAGAAACTTGAAAGCAATTATAGATATTTAATAACTCCTTAACTAATCACCATGATACCCAAAGTGCCTTGAACAGTCTAAAGAATTAATGTGTTCCACTCTTAATTGTAACAAAAATTATCTTCTATTTCGCTTTTTTCTAATGTAGAATTACTTTCATCTGGTCTTTCATTTTTGTTTCTTACTTCTTTGTTCTGCTTTGAGGTTTTTTATTGTTATTTTGGTTTTTGGTACTATTTATAAAGAAAAAAGGCAAGATAGTTTTCAATTAGAATAGAAATGCTTAATAGATTAATAACTAAAAAAATATTTAATTTTGGTTTACTGCTTTCTTCTGAATGCATACAGTATCATCATAAAATAATTGCTATATATTAATAAGCTAAAATAAAAAAAATATAACACATTTATTAATACATACAGTTATTCTAACATTCGTTCCCCATATATCACTGAAAATAAGTTTGCATTAGTATATTGATAATTTTCAGGGCAATTGAGTGCAAAGATGCATATTTATACTTTAGACTACTTAATTTCTAGCTATCTAGCTATATACTACTATAAAGCTTACTACAAACCAGATTTTGTTCTGGCTTTCTGGATATTTTCCATATTTACTTGAATTTGTAGATGTAAGAAAATAAATAGCTCGTTTCAATTGCTGTTGGGGATAGCACACAGCTAAAAAAAAAGGAGATGTATAGACACCAGCATATGCATTAAGCTAAAGCTGCAGAAATTCTATTTTAAAAGTTTCAAATGTTAAATTTAGTAACCACCTATGTTTATGACTATGTGTGGATGTGTCTGTACATGTGATATAAGTATTATATAGAGAGATACAAGTGAAGGAAGACATTCATGTCTGTGGAGATCTAAACCAATGAATCCCAGTGCGGTCACTGTGTGTTGATTAGCTTGTTATTGATTACTGCACTTTGCCAGGGTGATCCTGGCAATGTTCCATCTGGAGGAAAAACGTTCCCCCCCATTATCCACTGGTGGAAGGGAATAGATGTTTATTTCATTATCTACTCTGTGAATAAAAGCCACAGATATAAAATATTAGCTCTTTGCAAGTTGTTGAAGCAAATTATTTCTCTCTAAAGCTCACAGTTTTAACACTCAAGATCATCAGCTCATGATGATATATGCAAACAAAGTCAGACTAAAATGTCAAAAAATCACAAGCTGCACCAAGCACAGGAACCTGATGCTGCTGCCATCACTAAGGCTACACAGATCACACATAGCAGCTGGAAAATGATGGAATAAGGACTTTTAATTCTCTGACCTTTGTTTTTGTGATAGCTAAAGGGATTTGTGGGAAGATTGCCCCCTTCCCTCCTGCTCAGGACAGGCGCTCTGTAGGTGTTTGTGGTGTCAAATCTGTCCCACCCTGAGGTACCTCAGCAAAATAGCAGCTAAAGGAAGCATGAGTTGTTTGCCTCGAAATGCTAAAAATAGTGCTTTTAAGTGTCAAAAGAAAAAGAAGCTGCAGAAGATAAGAGAAGAAACAAGCACTGAATATATCAGTCACAGTGTACAGTCAAGAGTACATGCTTGTTCAGTGAAACTCTTTGAATGGAAAGCAAGGGTGTAATTGTATATTGCATTACTGCCACTCAGCTGGATATCGTACACCTATGAGTTTTAACACATATCTGACTTTTTGATGTTTCTGGGTGCCTTCCTTTCTCCTTTTATTTTCCTTTAAAGTTTGCTTTTTCACAGCTGATTTAATTTTTATACTCTGTCTTACAGTTCTCATTGTACGTTCGTTTGCAGGTTTTTTCCTGGGCTTTCCTAGTTAATCTCTCAGATGTTCTGCATTCAGCTATCTTCGGAAAGGATGGAGGTGCTGCATCTCCCAGGAGCCAGTAAACAGAACATTAATATCTGTCTCAGGCAATGCTGCATGTTCCATATTTTCACCCAGAATAACAATTTTACACTCACTGCTCTACTTAAAGCTATATCACTGAGACAGATCTGACACCTCACTGGCAAAAAAGCCCAAACTTACAACAACAAGTAGATGCATAGCACTGTTGTCCTTAATATTAATAAGGTTAGGATCCTGGGAGTGCACAAAGCACCTGTGTCTGGGCATATGGGTAGGGCGTACTGCTACCCTGGAGTGCCAAGACCAGCGGATGGGGAGAGGAACCAGAGAAAGCTCTGACAGAAGAGTTAAATTAAAGTTAAAATAAAGGGGGGGGGGGGGGAATTGAAAAATTATTGTTCACTTTCAGAAAAAACAAGCAAACAAACAAACCCAACCAAACCGAAAACTCCAGCGGTGATGTTTTCTCATGCACATCTTGTGGAGTCATTGCCCAAGTAACTGTTTCTTTTGGAGTCAGTTCTGTCTCCTTTGCTCAAAAAGAGGAAAGTATTTTAGGTGAGCCATTCTTCTGGGGTTAAAAAAGGAAAAAAAAAAAAGACTCAGAAAACCAAGGTGTCTGAAAATCATTGCTGATGATTGTATTAGTTTCATGACAAAACATTTTAGCATAGTTTTATACTATTTTTTTATGATTTCATATTTCACAAACAAAAGGGAACCCATGTTTTCACTTAGTTGTGTGAACATTAATTCTGTCATTTCTTACTTTGTTTTATTTTGGCAAGTTCTCAGTATTTGCCTGGAGGCCCAGTATACTGTTAACAAAAAAACCCCCACATTTTGGCACTGTTTATGTTTGTGTTCATTAACAAGTTCAGAAAAATTTATTTTATTTATTTTTAATAAAAGAATTGCTTGCTTTATGAAAAAGATTGTAAAACTCTTAATGCTGTGAACCAACTCTCAAGGTAGAGGAAATACAGACTACTACTCTTATATCTTTCTGAGGTTGCATTTTGCTACTGAAACACTGAAGTGGTTGTATTTATATACGTAAAAATTACTTTAAAAAAAATCTAAGCTACAATAGGACCAAACAGAGTGAGTGTATAGTTGTTAAAATGCATTCCCTAGGTGCCAAAAAGGCTTTTCAGACACAGCATAAGCTAACGTATACTGAGCTGCTTTATGCTGGTGTGGCCAAGGCAGAACTAACATAATTCCTGTACACTACCCACTTCTCAGAAGTAAAATATTTTTCTTCAAAAAGAGTGGGAGACTTCCCCTTCCCCTTATACCCTTACAGAAAAATCTATTAAGTGAGCTTCAGAGCACTTTCTGTATTTCTCTCTTCTATAAATTTGGGGTCTTCCTTTCTCTTTCCATTAAGTTCCTATGACAATGAAGTTCCAAAATATTTCCACAAAATATTCATAATCATACCTATGCTCTTGTACAGTCATGATTACAGCTATCATTATATTTTGCAGATTACTCACCCTGAGCACAGTATGACACTGTAACAATTTATGTTCAGGCTTTTAGCTTGGGTTATTTAGTGACCACTTCTCCTACTATCAAACTCTTTTCCTCTCCCATCTATTTAATTTTGGTTCCTCTTCTTTTCTGTTCCTCACAGGAGGGGAATGGGAGGAGAAAAAGGGCTCCCATGATGGTCTTCCTGCTAAAGGAGATAAGCACCTTTGATGAAGTGAATGGCTTCCAAACAAAATTCAGACTTTCAGACTGACAGCCACTGGTTTAAATCCTTCTGAAGACAATGTGTTCAGTATGTTGTGTTATTCTTACATACTCTAACTCTACCCTGCATGGTTAAGTGTTAATAAACATTTTCATCTTTTAGTTCAACAACATTTTTCCATTCCCTTGCATTCCCTTCACTTCTAAGAACTTTTTACTCAAACCCAACAAAAAGTGTTGACAATATCCTCCTGGAAAATCTGCTTCATTTTATATGATTCTGTGTGTATGGGTAAAGTTTATGCCATTCTTTCAACAAGCTTTCCAAACAAATGCTAATATCACATTTTTCCACAAAGTGTTTGAATTCAAAGGATATGTTAAAAATAGCATGAAAATCTGCATGTGAAAATCTTCACATAAATATCTCATTAGGAGGAAATAGGTATCCAACCAGATAAAGAATTTTTTACTGATAAAATATTCATTAGTATTAACAGCATCGTCTAAAGGGAGATCAGATAGCAAGGGGTAAACCTTTATGGGCCAAATACTAAAACACTATTATCTGAAAATTTTCTAGTAGCATGTTTTTTACTTACGCAAGTATTTTAGAAAGTATTTCACTTATGCTAATATCTAATTATTCTCATTTTACCTATTGTAACACAAGTCTTCTCATCGACATTGAATTTGGGTTCTGCTGAGACTAATTTACTGTTCATTTTCACTGTATAAGACACATCATCCTCATAAGAAGGCATTTTGTTACACTTACTGTTATTGAACAGTTTTCATGCAAACTATGTGTATTAACATCTATGGTGGCTTACTCATTTATCATAGAATCATCATAGAATCATACAACAGTATGGGTTGGAAGGGACCTTTAAAGTTCATCTAGTCCAACTCCCCTGCAATGAGCAGGGACATCGTCAACTACATCAGGCTGCTCAGAGTTCCATCTAACCCGACCTTCAATGTTTATAGGGATGAGACACCTATCACCTCTCTGGGCAACCTGTTCCAGTGTTTCACCACCCTATTCGTAAAAAATTTCTTCCTTATATCTAGTCTAAATCTTCCAACTTTTAGTTTAAACCCATTACCCCTTATCTTATCACAATAGGCCTTGCTAAAAAGTTTGTCCCCATCTATTTTATAAGCCCCCTTTAAGTACTGAAAGACCACTGTATGGTCTCCCTGGAGCCTTCTCTTCTCTAGGCTGAACAACCCCAACTCAGCCTGTCCTTGTAGGAGACGTGCTCCAGCCCTCTGATCATTTTTGTGGCCCTCCTCTGGACCTGCTCCAACAAGTCCATGTCTTTCCTGTGCTGAGGACTCCACAGCTGTACACAGTACTCCAGGTGTAGAGATACATCAGCTAGGCTGTCAGCTGTGTCTCAGCAGAGCAGAATAAAGGGGCAGGTTCACCTCCCTTGACCTGTTGGCCATGCTTTTTTTGATGCAGCCCAAGATACAGTTGGCTTTCTGGGCTATGAACACACATTGTTGGCTCATGTCCAGCTTTTCATCGACCAGTACCCCTAAATCCTTCTCAGCAGTGCCAGTCTCAATCCCTTCATCCCCCAGCCTGTATTGATACTGGGGGTTGCCCGAAGCCAGGGACAGGACCCTGCACTTGGCCTTGTTGAACCTCATGAAGTTCACATGGACCGAATTCTCAAGCCTGTCCAGGTCCCTCTGGATGTCATCCTGTCCCTCAGGCATGTCAACTGCACCACTCAGCTTGCTGTTGTCTGCAAACTTGCTGATGGTGCAGTCGATCCCACTGTCTATGTCATTGATGAAGATATTGAACAATACTGGTCCCAATACGGACCTCTGAGGGACACCATCTGTCACCCCTCTCTCCATGTGGACATTGAGCTGTTGACCTCTACCCTCTGATTGCATCCAACCAATTCCTGATCCACCAAACAGTCCACCCATCAAATCCATACCTCTCCAATTTAGAGAGAATGGTGTTGACAGTGTCAAAAGGCCTTACAGAAGTCCAGATAGATGACATCTATAGCTGTTCCCTTGTCCACTGATGGCGTCACTCCATCATAGAAGGCCACCAGGTTGGTCAGGCAGGACTTGCCCTTGGTGAAGCCACGCTGGCTGTCTTGAATCACTTCCCTGTCCTCCATGTGCCTTAGCATAGCTTCTAGGAGGATCTGTTCCACAATCTTCCCAGGCATAGAAGTGAGGCTGACAGGTCGGTTGTTCCCAGAGTCCTCCTTTCTATCCTTTTTAAAAATGGGTGCAATTTTTCCCCTTTTCCAGCCACTGGAGGCTTCATCAGGCTGCCATGACTTTTCAAATATCATAGAGAGTGTCTTGGCAACAACCTCACGGAATCACGGAATCACGGAATCTTCAGAGTTGGAAGGGACCTCTAGAGATCATCTAGTCCAACTCCCCTGCTAGAGCAGGATTGCCTAAAGCACATCCCTCAGGGCTGCATCCAGGCGGGTCTTGAAAATCTCCAGAGAAGGGGACTCCACAACCTCCCTGGGCAGCCTGTTCCAGTGCTCTGTCACCCTCACCGTAAAGAAGTTTTTCCGTGTATTTGAACGGAACTTCCTATGTTCTAGCTTGTGCCCATTGCCCCTTGTCCTGTCGCTGGGAACCATTGAAAAGAGCCTGGCTCCGTCCTCCTTAAACCCACCCTTTAGATACTTGTAAACATTAATCAGGTCCCCCCTCAACCTTCTCTTCTCCAGGCTAAAGAGTCCCAGCTCTTTCAGCCTTTCCTCATAAGGGAGGTGCTCCAGTCCCATAATCACCTTGGTTGCCCTACGCTGGACTCGCTCCAGTAGTTCCCTGTCCCTCTTGAACTGGGGAGCCCAAAACTGGACACAGTACTCCAGTTGTGGCCTCACCAGTGCAGAGTAGAGGGGGAGAATGACCTCCCTCGACCTACTGGCCACAGTCTTCCCTATGCAGCCCAGGATGCCATTGGCCTTCTTGGCGACAAGGGCACACTGCTGGCTCATGGATAATTTGCTGTCTACCAGGACCCCCAGGTCCTTCTCCTCAGAGCTGCTTCCCAGCATGTCCGCCCCTAACATATACTGGTGTTTGGCATTCTTCCTTCCCAGGTGCAGGACCCTACACTTGCTTTTGTTGAACCTCATTAGGTTCTTCTCTGCCCAGCTCTCCAGCCTGTCCAGGTCACGCTGGATGGCAGCACGGCCCTCTGGAGTGTCGGCCACCCCTCCCAGCTTGGTATCATCAGCAAACTTGCTGAGGATACACTCTGTCCCCTCATCTAGGTCATTAATGAATATATTGAACAAAATTGGTCCAAGTATTGACCCCTGAGGGACACCACTCGTTACAGGCCTCCAACTGGACTCTGTGCCACTGATCACAACCCTCTGAGTTCTGTCACTCAGCCAGCTCTCGATCCACCTCACTGTCACCTCATCTAGCCCATACTTCCTCAGCTTCCTAATGAGGATGTTATGGGAGACAGTGTCAAAACCCTTGCTAAGGTCAAGGTAGATGACATCTACGGCTCTCCCCTCATCCAGCCAACCCATTATAACATCATAGAAAGCTATCAGATTGGTCAGGCATGATTTGCCCTTGGTAAATCCATGCTGACCACTTCCAATAACTTCCTGTTCCTCTATGTGTTTGGAGACGACATCCAGAATGAGTCGCTCCATTACCTTCCCAGGGACAGAGGTGAGACTAACCGGCCTGTAGTTCCCTGGGTCCTCCTTCTTGCCTTTTTTGAAGATTGGAGTGACATTAGCCTTCCTCCAGTCCTCAGGCACCTCTCCTGTTCCCCATGACCTTGCAAAGACGATGGAGAGTGGTCTAGCGATAACATCTGCCAGCTCTCTCAGCACTCGCGGGTGCATCCCGTCAGGGCCCAGTCAGTTCCCTCAGGACTCTGGGATGCATCTCATCAGGTCCCATAGACTTCTGTATGTTCACGTTCTTCAGGTGGTCACGAGCCTGATTTTCTCTTACAGTGGGAGCGACTTTGTCCCCTAGTCCCTGCCTTGAGGTCCGTCCACTCGAGAGGTGTGGGACAGATTGCCAGTGAAGACTGAGGCAAAAACATTGTTGAGTACCTCAGCCTTCTCCTTGTCCATTGTTACCAGTTTGCCAGTCTTGCTCATCAGGGGCGTATGCTTTCTTTGACCTTCCTTTTCTGGCTAACATACCCGTAGAAGCCCTTCTTATAATTCTTGGCCTTCCTGACCCCATCCCTACACAACTGGGCAGCATCCTTGTACTCTTCCCAGGATACCTGTCCCTGCTTCCACTGCCTGTCCATTTCCTTCTTGCCCTTTAGTTTGACCATCGAATCTTGACTCAGCCATGCTGGTCTCTTGCCCTCCTTTCCTGATTTCTTACACCTGGGGATTGATAGCTCTCGTGCTGTATGGAAAGTGTCCTTAAAGATCTGCCAGCTCTGTTCTGCTCACATGTCCCTGAGGGCAGTTTCCCAAGGGGTCCTATTGACTAAGTGGTTGAAGAACCAGAATTCTGCTTTCCTAAAATTCAGGGTCCTCACTTTACCGTTTGCCTGACCCGTATCTGTCAGGACTGTGAACTCCACAAGTGCATGATCACTGCAGTCCAGACAGCCTCCAATCTTGACATCACTGATTAGCTCACTTGCGTAGGTAACTGACAGGTCCAGTATGACATCCCTTCTGGTGGGGCTGTCTATTACCTGGCTTAAGAAGCGATCCTTGATGCACTCCAGGAATCTCCTGGATTGCCTACAGCTCACTGTGCTACTTTTCCAGCAGATGTCGGGGGGGTTGAAGTCCCCCAGCAGGACAAGGGCCTGTGAGTGCGATGCCTCCGGTAGCTGGAGTAAGAAGGCTTCGTCAATACGCTCCCCCCGATCGGGCGGCCTGTAGTAGACACCAACTAGAAGGCTCCCTTTGTTGCCTCAATCTCTAATTCTTACCCATAGGCTATCAACCTGCCCATGTTAAGACAGCTCTTCTCACTGTATCCATTTCTTGATGAAGAGGACCATGCCTCCTCCCCTCTTTCCTCACCTGTCCCTTCTGAACAGCCTGTAGCCATCAATAGCCGCACTCCAGTCATGGGATTCATCCTACCAAGTTTCAGTAATGGCAAATAGGTCGTAGCTTTCTAGCAGCATGGTACCTTCCAGTTCCTGACATTTGTTGCCCATGCTGCATGCGTTGGCGTAGAGATATATCAGCTGGGCTGTCAGCTGTGTCACCTTCTCAGAGGAACACTTCTAAATTCCTTTGCAGTATTTCATTGGTGAATCCTTCTTGGCTCCTATTGCCTCAGGACCCCCTGGCTCATCTCTGTAAGACTTCAAGTGTGCTGCAGAGTAGCAAGCACGTCTCAGAATAACAGGCTGAAGGCCCTCACTCAGTATGTATAAAATATATATACATATAAAATATGTATTTATTTATATATTTATTTTATATATTATATTAGTGTATTTATATGTATTTATTTTCTAGGCCAGATCTTGCAAAGGCCTTCAGGTTACAAGAAGCTGTTATCCACACAATTGCTAATTTCCATGGGCTCTCAACACAAGACAGGAGATTAATATATGAACTGTACATTAACAAGTCCCTAATCAGCAGGTTAGTTTGTTTAGAAATTTTTAGTTTTAGTTGAATTTTTCAAATTTTTTCAGACTTTTCAGCTTTAGCTGAATTGAAAAATTATATACAGTTCTTTGAAAACAGTTTGGGAAACAAAAAGAATGTGACAAGTTTTATGGAATTACAACTTTCCATGTTGCAACTACTACAAAGACTCTTCTTCTTCCACATGTTTTAAAGAGATAATGTTGAAAACATTTATTATGGAAACTGAAGTGTCTGATGTTCCTAAGAGCCATTTACAGTGCAATCACATGTCTAGTTTAAGGAAAAGTCATCTTCATTCTCCACTGCAAGAGAAGCATATTAATCATGTCATAGAGTAGCCTTACATAATGAGAGAAAAATAAATGCCAATTTGAGCTCCTCACTTAAATTATGGCCATCAAAAATGACGCTAGATTTATCAGAAAAATAGAAACAGTATACTGACTTTATAATTCAAAATGCTATTTTTGTAGAGCTTAATTGTTATCATAACAGGCAATTAGAACCAGCTTTTTCCTAGCACATTCACTGAGTGTAATGAATCTACCTTTGCAACAGATGTGATAAATATAAACTCAATATAGCCCAGTGACCCCGCTTTTACTATTTCCATAAAACATGATAAAAAGCTCCATGATATATCAGAAAAATAGTCTCTCTTCAGTGTTTGAACAAAATGTGGAATAATCCTACAGTATGAGAAGTAAAATCTTCCAGACTAGGTTACCTAACATAAATCTCGTAACGGAACTGATAATTCAGAGAAGATGGAACTGTTCCAGTATTGTATTTTAAAGATCATCTATATGTTTCTTAAATGAGTTTTACAGATAAGAGTGAAAGAAAGTGTGCATAGATAATATACATGACATTTCAAGGGAGCTATTGCTGTAGCTAAGATACAGATAAATACTCTGTAAAACTGCCTTATGCAATGCTCCATAAATAGTTTTTATTCAAAATAGCCCATCTACTTAGCAAAGAACTACAGGTGGACTACTACTATTACTACTACTACTGCTACCAGTAACACTATACAGTAGGAAGAAGAAACCTGAGTTTAAGATAGTAGGGAAAATTGCTAAATGATTTAAAGACAGTATAATTAACTAAAATATAAGAAAACATGGTGATCTTTGCAGGAACATTTTTAAAGATTTCTGCAAGAACAGTTTGGAGGATGCAAGAGAATAAGCAGGCAAGGCATGAAATACTCAAAGCTCAGGCCGAATTTCAGTAATGGAAAGAAAGACCGCATTCTAGTGGATGAACACTTATAAATTGAGCCACACCTTGGAAAACTAATCAAAGGACATGGATAAACACAAAGTTAAGTCAATGTAAGAATTTTGAATTTAAGGTCATGCCAGTAATGTTCATTCTAACAGTATACATAAAAGATTGTAAGGGAAAGAACACGAATTTGGTAACAGACACTATAAATTTCACTATGGAATTCATTAGAGTAAACCAAATTTATGCACAAATTAGAAACTTCTTTCTTATTGCATACATTTTTGTACATTGTAATTTTAATTTTTAACTGTTATTTTCTATTTATAGCTTTCATGTTAATCACAGAATCACAGAATCTTCATGGTTGGAAAGGACCCTTAAGATCATCGAGTCCAACCAAACAACCTACAATCTCTGCCACTAGAGCATGCCCTGAAGTGCCACATCTAGACGTTTCTTAAACACCTCTAGGGATGGTGACTCAAGCACCTCCCTGGGCAGGCTGTTCTAGTGCCTGACCACTCTTTCAGTAAAGGAATTCTTCCAAATATCTAATCTAAACCTCCCCTGACGCAACTTCAGACCATTTCCTCTGGTCCTGTCATTATTCACCTGGGAGAAAGGTCCAACACCCACCTCTCTCCAACCTCCTTTCAGGTAGTTGTAGAGGGCAATGAGGTCTCCCCTCAGCCTCCTCTTCTCCAAGCTAAACATGCCCAGCTCCCTCAGCCTCTCCTCATATGACCTGGTCTCCAGACCCCTCCCCAGCCTGGTAGCTCTCCTCTGGACACGCTCCCGCACTTCAATGTCCCTCTTGTACAGAGGGGCCCAGAACTGAACACAGGACTCGAGGTGAGGCCTCACCAGTGCCGAGTACAGAGGCACGATCACTTCCCTACTCCTGCTGGCCACACTATTCCTGATACAAGCCAGAATGCTGTTGGCCTTCTTGGCCACCTGGGCACCCTGCTGGCTCATGTTGAGCTGGCCGTCCACCAGCACCCCCAGGTTTTGGGGGACCTATTAAATATCATCTGGTTTGATCATCTGGTTTGATTAAGTTCTGGTTCGGGGGGACCTATTAAATATGAATAGACTCCTCTTCCACATGACATGCATTTTGTTATAATGAAATCCTATTTTTAATATAATTAAATGTTAAATTCCACACTTACAAAATACAGAAGACAATCGTGCTGTAAATTTTAGATATTAAAATGACTAAACAAGTAAAGAATTTTTAATATTTTCTAGTGCATTCTCTGGGAGTCCATTTCGTTCACATGAATATGGAGAGTTGTGCAACCAGCCCACAGGGATGCTCTAAATTTTCACCTGAAACCTTAAAAACAGTTTCTCTTCACCATTCACTTCATTTAGATTTGCTTTCTTCACGTGGAAGAGAATCCTAGATTTGTCAGATTCATTTTAAAATCTAGTTAAGCTTTAAATGGAAATATGTTTTGACTGAGAAGGAAGAGGTTAAGTTTCTGAATGTTTTACAAGATCAAAAAATTTGGAAGATTAGAAAAAGGAAAAATAAACAAAGAAATGTGATTTTTTTAAATTTTCCTTAGCCCTTGGATTTCTCTCTAGTTGTTCCAGGTTTCCCCAAACTTAAACTAACATGAGTGCCATCTGTTCAACAGTACTCTGACCCCATAGCACTTAACCTCATTGACTCTAGGGCAGATAAAGTTTGGGAGCTTTTCCTCATCTTGCACTTTCTCCTTACTTTCTCCAATGGAGAATTCTTGCTGTCTCCAAGACAGCAAGTCTTCCCAGTCCCTTTGTCATACATTGATGCAGCTTCAGTAACACAGAGCACAATTACGGAATCACGGAATCACGGAATCTTCAGAGTTGGAAGGGACCTCTAGAGATCATCTAGTCCAACTCCCCTGCTAGAGCAGGGTTGCCTAAACCACATCCCTCAGGGCTGCATCCAGGCGGGTCTTGAAAATCTCCAGAGAAGGGGACTCCACAACCTCCCTGGGCAGCCTGTTCCAGTGCTCTGTCACCCTCACTGTAAAGAAGTTTTTCCGTGTATTTGAACGGAACTTCCTATGTTCTAGCTTGTGCCCATTACCATCCTTATTCTTCATTCTTTGCTGATGTGTTACAAACTGCTGGTTTAGCAAGTAGAACTTCTGTCCTTCCTGTGGGCTTCTCAAGGTGTACCCTCCCATTGTGTCCAATAATTACTACTTTCCTTTCAACTTTAGTGAGCATAAGATTTGATCTCTGTGTGCGCTTCTTTCCAAAATCTTAGTTTCTGGCTTACTTTCAGACTTTTACAAAGACCTCAAATGATGTTTTAATAAGATATGCGTGCATTGAAGGTATTTTTTTTCAATCCTCCTTCGCACCTTTTGGTAACTTCAGGAATTCACACTATCAAGATTATCTATATAAAAAGTATCAGTGACTACCTTAAATCCCAATTTTATCAGCCTTTACAGGCTAAGTGATATTTCATGGATAGAAATGCAAAAATGTGGGCTTTTTTTTTAAAAAAAACCAACCAAACAACAAAACAACTTTCTTGTTACACTGCAAACTATTTAGGATCTCCTGAATTAATAATACTACACTGTAAAAGTGACTAAATGTTTTTATCAATTTTGTTTATTCCAATATTTGACCTAAAAAAACTTCCATAACTTTCAAATTAAAACATTATGAAACTCAGAAAGCTGAAGCAGGAACCAGGATAACTAGAGAAAAGGGCTAAAAAGTGGGTGAGCAATATTTAGTTCTGGCTTCCCTGTAGCCTGTTGTTCAGATGGCAGTAGAAAATCACATACCGCTACAATAAAACATTGAGGGACCCTAAAGAAGGCATTAGATCTCTTTTTTTTATGAAATGCTCATTAAAATTAATAGGACAAAAGAAATATCCTCTGAACCCAAGCTATCACATCTGTCCAAGAGGTGCAGAACAAACAGCTCACCTTAAAATAGGAGTGTCAGCAAAGCAACGTGCACTCTGCTGGAGCTCTTAGGCAAAGAAGCTGTAAAAGCAGGCTTGTTTCCAGGGGCTACAGTATCACTAATTCTAAAAATTCCCTTGAATGAAAAAGTTATCCTTTATATGCTAATTGACTCAGTTCAAAGAACAACTCAGTTGTTAAAATATGAATAAAAAAGGAAAATCAGGGGGCGGGGGGATCATAAGTGGCTTTGTGGAAAGGAAAAGTAAAATAACTGTCAAGGAAAATGCTACCCAATTCTCATTAGAAAACTCTTCTCTCAGCTTCCCTGGCTTGAGGGAGGGTATCCAATGGAAGAAAAGAAGATTAGTTTTTGTCACCTCACTGATCATGTCTGACAGACTAGTTTGTCAACACAAAATGTGAAATTGTAAACATTTTAAGGCTTATAAACAACATATAAATGGCTGCTGCAAATAATCTTTCACGCTGAGGGAGCTGGGAGTTTAATTTCTGGCTGTGCCCATGTTTCTGTTTTCATTCAATATCAGAATTTAAGTTTACCTACACCATATCTGTTGTTATGGCAAATAAATCATGCCAGTTAGGCTTGGGCAGCCTTTCAAGTGTTAGTAAGTATATTGACATATATTATGTTAGTATATTGAAATATTTTATGTTAGTAAGTATATTGAAATACATTTTTATGGGCCTCGAAACATATAATATCTGATGGATCAGGGCAGTTTCCCATCCCAGGGACTATTGAAAGAATTTTGAATATTGAAAGACTATTGAAAGACTATTGAAAGAATATTGAATATTGAAAGAATTTTGGTAACAGTTTCAAACTGAAAGAGGATAGATTTAGATAGGATATTAGGAAGAAATTCTTTACTGTGAGGGTGGTGAGGCACTGGAACAGGTTCCCCAGGGAAGCTGTGGATGCCCCATCCCTGGAAGTGTTCAAGGCCAGGCTGGATGGGGCTTTGAGCAGCCTGGTCTAGTGGGAGGTGTCCCTGCCCATGGCAGGGGGGTTGGAACTAGATGATTTTTAACATCCCTTCAAAACCAAACCATTCTGTGATTCTATGATTCTATTAATTCAGCTGATGGTAGTGGTGCTTTTGTTATTCCTCTGGGATCTGGGAGACCCCAGATCAAATCCTCTCTCTGTCACTCTCTAGCAGCATGATGGGATGCACTCATCGCCAGGCACCAACTGGTATCACCGTCAGTCTCTCACACTGCAGTTTCTCTGCTCTCCATTAAAAATTAAAAGGAGGCAGGGATGTAGGCTCAGACACCATCACTTTTAGCAGAGGCAGAGAGTTGTGAGCTACGTTTATACAACAGAACATTTCCAAAAAGAGAGAGAGTGCTTCTGGTATAAATAATATGCTGCTTAAATGTTACTGACTTGATCCTATTTGCATCTTAAGCATGCCTCTCCCATTTGCTGGATGGGGAGCTAACCATTAAGCTAGTAATTACTGGAGTGCTACCCTCGCCATTTGGACCAGAAAAATCTATCCTGAACCTGAGAAATCTTTCCTTACTTGATTGCTGGTGAAACCATCACATCTGGAAAAAAAAAATGTCATTTTGTCAGCCTGGCATTTTATGACAAAAACTGGCTAGTCAAAAATTCTTGACAAGCATTAAATGGAATTCAACATAGTGCAAAAGTTCAATATTTTTTGTCTAGAATTGCTGTAAGAACAATTGTTTAAAAGCTCCCTAGAATGTTTTAATTCTCTTCAGTTTTGGAGATGGTAAGAGGAAAATTCTATGAGAGCTAATGTAGAAGAAGAATATTAAATACTGTGTTTATCCAGTGTAACCATCTTTCTCCTGATCCTTGGACTACCCTTGTATGACATGACAGATGTGAAGGGTAACACAGAGCAGATTTAAAGGGCTGGATCTTCCAAGCATTTGATCACTAACAGCATCTGTGGGAGAGGACACACTCAGAGCTGTTCAGGAGGAAGACTTTTGAAACGACATGCTCAAAAGAAAGCAAGGGCACAGGTTACACACACTGGCATCGCTCCACTGACATCAGTTGAGCCGTGATAACTGACAGAATAAAAAATTGATCCAGACACTTAGCACGAGCTCTCTATTGCATGAACTTGAGACCAGATCTATGCATGACAACACAACAGAGTGGCCCCATGCTGCGGGTAGGCTGGGGAGAGCATCCCAGGTGTGTCACTCAAGTATCAACCCTCCGTTCCTCTAGAAGCCCCAGAACCCTGCCTCTGCACTCCTCCCAGGAGCATCCCTCTCTCCCACAGTTGCTTGTGCATCTGGCATCTGGTGTCCTCACCTGTCACTGATTACCCCCGCTTATCTCCCTTCACCAGGTTCATCACTTCTGGGTCATGAAAAGAAGCAAAAAAAAACCACATGAGAGTCCTTCCATAGTCAGTTCAAGTCTCGTAGATCAGGAAAGGCTTTATCACTGGTTTGCTGGAGTTCGCTAGACAGTCCTGAACAGGGATAACCATCTCCCAGAAATTTGGTTGGGCAGCTACAGGTGAAAATGTTTGCAATTACTGCAATGGCATTCAAGCACTGCAGACAGCTATCCTGGAAATGACAAAAGCCAGGATGGGTGTCCATTCCTGAATCACTTGGAACAGACTGCTGATGCGTAAACACTGGTCTCATTTTCTGATGTGGGAAAGTGATCTCTAGCTTATGTACTATCGGCTTTTTATCACAACATCGGGGTTTCTTAAACTTGTTGGGCGGAATGAAACTTTCTATTCCCCAAATGCAGACAAAAAAAGTTTTGCTTCATTATCGCCATTATGCATGAAAAAACTGCAACATGAACAATATTCATAGCCTCGGATCCCTGAAATCAGAGATCAGATGAAAAATGCAATTTAAGAAAAGTGAATTATTATCTACATGATTCCAGAAAAATGGCTGTAACTTTCTTTTCTTTAGGTCCTTAACAGAGGTTAAATAAAAGCCATTGAAAGTGAATTATATATTAAAATCTCAACATCCACAAGCAAGTCTCATATATTAAAAATTGTAATTCATGTTTTTTACTGGAACAAGTATTACTGACTTTCAAACTTTAAAGACTCTCAAAAAAATACCGCTGTCATGGTAAATTATCATTTGCTTTTAACAAAAAGATTTTGTTTGTTACCAAGACATTTCCTACAAGGGGAGAGCTGTAAAAATATCTCAGACTGCTAACCCCTGCATAATTATAATTAATTATCGTATTACAGTAGTGTAGATGATATGCAAAAGCACCTTGATGCTCCATTGTATTGGGCATTCAATTCACACACACACAGAGAGCAAGAAACAGCCCTTGTCAGGCAGAGATTATGATCTGAACAACACAGAGAAACAGAGGGTCAGAGAGATGAGGAGCTTGTACAAAGTCACATAGCAAATAGGCACTGGACCAGCAACCTGAATCCCAGAACAGTTCCTCTTCCGTGCTGCCTTTTCATATGCGTGACATAATTTTTAAGGACCCTTTTCTGGGCATGAAGTATTTCCATTATAAGTAGATCACTAAATGTTGGTCCATTAATATAGAGAGATGAATTGGAAAAAAAATATAAAACTGTGAATGTCTTTTTTTACCTACATCTTTTGGTGCATGTGATTTACCAGCTTAGAGGACAGGAAATGAGGCTGTAGCAAGCAAAGTAATCATGACGCTTTTATATAGTGTCTTGTTAAATAGACGTGTCATATCAGTGACTTTTAACAAGGGTTATATGGGCAGCTTTGAACAACTCTATTGTAAAATTAGACCCATCACAGGATAGTAAGAAAAAAAACGGTGTTCTGTTAAGAGAAACTGAAATGCTCACTTGATGTAGTTTTCAAGGGAAAAAATATCTCATATATACAGAGTTTCAGAGTTCTTGTGTGAAGGAATTTATTCAAGGGGATCGTCTAATTGTGCTATCAAAAATCTAGCACGTTTCTTATAAAGAACACTAGAAACGTTTATCATTTGCCTTAACATTACATTGATGTAAACTCCAGGAGGACCATCAATCTCTAGAGGAAATGAGTCTGTTTTATCAGGTGGGAAATAATAAATGTCAACACAAAAAATAACAAGGCAATTATATTTAACAATCTGCTGACACTGATTGGCAGAAGTAGTGACAGAGATTCTTATTTCGTCATGACCTAGGGGTACATTTTAGAGAGCATCATTTCAAAAACCCAGGGTTTTTGTCTCATCAATTTATAGCAGTAGGAATAATGAAGTTCTTGTTCCTTGTAATAGAAATACATTGAATCCATGTTCAATGAGGCGTGGACACTGTATCTTTCCCCTTGGAGAAAGGCAATTGCAGAAGCAACGTGAAAACTTCTATTTGTTGCTTTCTCGCCACAAAGAGCATTTTCTGTGTGTATTTACAGCAGGGCTTGTGGGTCCAAGAAGATTTTTAATAACTCCTCTTTCTGCTTAGTGATTCTTAACTGGTAATGGTAAGAGACAAATTATTTGCTATGGCAAGAGCCAGAGAGAGGAGCAATACTGAAAAATATCAAAACCAATATTATTTAGTTTGGAAATAAAAATAAGAGGCCTGTTACAGAAGTATGAAGTGAAGAATTATATAGAAAAAATGAGCTGGGACAAGATTATATAAGGAGCTGCCCAGGAGTGAAACTGTGTGCACCATGTGTGGATTCTGACATATTTGTTATGCTCAAAATCCACAGTCTAATGATTTTATCATATTGTTATTTTGTTTACATTTAAGGATGTCTTGGTTCTGTGAGAAAACAGCCCTGTAAATACAATTATTCCATTTGAAAAAGGAGATGCATTTTCACTTCACTAAGTGTCTAGGTATCTCATAGCAGGGCCAGCTACAGGACGGACAGAAGGCACCCACATCTGTAAAGGAATTCCTATATTCTATACAGTTCAAAGGAAGGTAAAAAGAACAAAATACGTAGCCCTTACATGAACTTCTCAGGGAACCTCTACATTATTTTCCAGAGATTAATATCTGGTTTGTCAGACTACATCTTTTGTCAATAGCGTAATAGATTATTCATTATGTACTTTGCATTCACGTTACAGTTTCTATTGATTGCAAAACATTTTGTCTGTTCTTCCTTTCAAGATATAAGTTTTTACATAATAATTTATAATCATTTTATTCACGATATGTATGCATATATATTTTGTTAGTTTTCTAGTGACATTATTTTCTTTTGAAGGCATTACATATTTTTCCCAAAAAGGTTTTAATGGAAATTATTTCTGAAACAAGTTTCAGTGAAACTTTTCAAGGTTCCTAATGTGAACATGCTATTTTTAAAATTTCAAACTCTAAATGTATGTATGCTTTTTCAAAAATTAGGTGTGAGCCATCTGTTAGACTGGGAATAGCTTATGAACAAAGCAGGAGAAAGGTAAAATATAAGAATTCTCCTCCTTATTTCCCTTTAAGAAATGTAACTAAGCAAATGTTGCAGCATTTCTCTACTGAGACCCTAAAATTGATGGGTTTGAAAACCCCTGAGATCCATTTATCTATCAGCAAAAAGAATATCAAAATACCAGCTCTGGCTCTGTCATAAAGTTCAAAGCCTTTTGAGGCCTTTCATTGAGAGATATAAAGCATTATTATTCACTGACCAATTTGCAAGCATATGGTATTGCTTTAAACTATTTTTATTTCAAATGACCAGAGCAGGTAAGCATATGTCTACTAAAATGAATGTTTCTTATATGATGCTCTTTTTACTTCATCAGACAGCTCTGCACTATACACGAAGAAAAAACCTATCAAGATACAATGCCACTACATCTGACAAATGGGAACACCATGTTTTCCGGAGTTCGCTGTTCTTCTACATTCTAAACTTGGTCTGAAAACTATTTATCTTATTTGAAATCTGAAAGAGGACATTACAACATAACCTAAAAAAGGCCAGATTGACTTATGTTGTCACTACTCTAGAGTAGGGGCATGTTGGTACTTACTCAAAAGAAGTCTTCTTTCCTGTTTCCATGTCTATGTGTTGGATTATTTCATTACTTTACCCTTCTATTACCTAAAGAGTAAGAAAATATTTCTATTTTGTATAGATGGTACAGAGATCCTAGGTAAACCATGTCATTTGCCCTAAGCCACTGAAAAACAGGGTAAAATCAAAAATGTTTCAGTGATCAGGGAACTACTGTGCTCAGAACACAAAACAAACTACAGAACCTGCCTTGGGGAATTTACAGAATTTATCCTGGAGGTAAGCTAGACAGAGAACATGAGTCTCCAGAGACCTGGAGCTCATGAGACCAGGTAGCAGGCTAGTGGCAGAGAGAGATCTCTTCTTCCTGCTCCATTTCAATGGAAACCTTGTTTTCCTACTGTATTTCACTGGATCGTCACCCTATAGACCTCCTGCACTGTTCCTTCCTGCTCCTGCATAGCATCCCCAACTCCTGACATCTCCTCCTCACCTCCCAGCTTCTACCTAACACCACCAATGCATTACCTGGAAGAGTTTATTTGGCTTGGCTGCCCTCAATGGTATGCCTCGTTATTCAAGTTTATTTGCTTCATCAGAAGAGAATTACTGAAATAACACTTTTCCAGGCTTACTTACTTGTATACATGCTATTTGTCAATTTTTTATTCAGTATATAGGAAAACAGGAAAAGTGCTTGTATTTTACTTATGCTAACCTGACAGGTGTTTTTACTAACTCCTCCTGGAAGATGCAGATACACCACCTATCTAGATATTATAACTAAAGTTAACCAGCATTTTTTAAGAAAGCATATTCTTTTGATAGTGTATGTTACCCTTTGTATTATTTCAGAAATAAATTGCACAGGAGTGTAAAATGCTTCACAGTTGTCATGGTTTGGGCTAGGTTGGCCACTAAAACAAATGATAGATGCTTCTTTTGCTTCTCTCCCCTTCAGAGAAAGGAGACTATCTCCTTTCAGGGAGAGAAGGATGAGAGAGAAAAGAGGCTTATGGGTTTAATACTTTAATGAAATATTAATAATAAAATAATAAAAAGAAAAACAATTAAATATATACAATATATACAAAATCATATTGAGCTCCCAGGGTGATGATCATGTCACCGGCAGGCACTGGCAAAGGTCCAGACTGGACTCAGCAGTGGATAGGAACTAGATTCCAGATCTGTATTCAGGAATGCATGGATTGAGGTCAAAGGCAGACAAACAGACAAAGTCATCCTTGGCCACGGGCCATTGAAGAAAGAGCTGACCCTTTGATCCCTCAGCTTATATACTGAGCATGATGCAGATGGGATGGAATACCCTGTTGGTCCTGTCCACTCACCTGTCCTGTCCGCTCCTCCCTACAGGTGCGACCCCTCTACGCTTCTTCGCTTCTGACCCTCCAATGGAGCAAATAACAAAGTGAGCCGGCCTTGGCTGTTACAGCAATAAGTATAAGCAAGAGCCTCTCTGCATACCGTTCCTTGGCATAAATTATAAACATCAGGTCTTATCACTTTGGAAGCTGACACCGTCTGAAAAATATGCTGTTAATTTCAGAGAGTTCAGTTAGTTAGAAGAGGCTTAGCTGAAAATTAAAATTACTGAGCAGAAAATCAGTTCTGTTTTACCTCAAACCAGGACAACACCTGTTCCTGTGTCCCTTCTTTTCCTCCTCCTCCTTTTGATTTGTAATACCATTATTATCTGAATGATGCAGAAGTGGAGAATGAGTATAAACAATTGTTTTCTGACACAGCTGATCCTGCAGAGGTTACAAATGGGAAGAGTCTGAACAGGAAGGAGAGCCATGTGAGTACATTGTTCTTTCAGATGATTTCATGGTTAAACAGCATTATGAAAGGCTAGTATTTTCTTATCTCTTCCTGCCTATGGGAAGCTACACAGATTCCCATGGATAGGTTTTGCATTTCAAAGCTTGTATGGCAGGAACAGGTATGCCTAGATGTTCCAAGCTACATCTTCCTTCTAAGATTTTAAACTAACAGAATTCAGATCTTCACAGCCAGATCAGTATTGTAAAACCAAGAGCTACTCTAGATAACTTAGTTGAAGTTTTTCATCTCTAACCTCTGAGACAGATTTACAATGCCCTCTAAAGTTCATACTACTTCAGAACAATCCCACACTAAAATTTTTTGTAAAAAACTTTTTGCATACAGCAAATATTTTCAAAATCCTTTCCTTTGCAAGTGTTTATGACTTAAGGCTTTTATCAGAGAGGTATTCAGCAAACATAAAGCTTACTCAGGTATGGTATTTTAACTTTACTTTCTATAATAGCTGACTCTTCAATTTGCTCTGCTATATTTCAGGGCTCATTAACAGTTCCATTATAAACCTTGATTACTGCAGCTAAGGATATCAGCTGTTACTAGCTGCATATCTGAAAATAAAGCAGGTTTTCAGCCTTGAATATATTTTAATGCATTATTAGGAAATTTTGAATGGTTGATTGGTGAGAAAAAGTACTTTGTCCAAGAACAAGAGGCACTGATTCAGGTTCAGTGAAGTGTCTAAACTTTTCTTCATAGTATAAAAGCATTCTTTTTAATAATTTCTAACTAAACAAACTTGAACTGTGTAAATAAGTATGACTGAATATTATAAGGAAAACATTCAGTGTCCCTTAAAATTTATAACGCAAGAACGACCAGACTAAATGTTCATGTGATGCAGGATCCTGGTTCTGACAAGGGACAAGAGATGTTATGTGGAGCTCTGTATTTTCCGTTTCATCACTGATGGAAACCATTGCAAACATTTAGTATCAGAGTTACTTAAGTAATTTCCTTGTGAAAAGCCATACTTTTTAAATCCTCATAGATCTTACGTCGTTGCTTTGTTGAGCATGGCAAAAGCGTGGATTTATGAAGGGGAAATCACGCTTGACCAATCTGTTAACCCTTCTATGTTGAGGTGAATAGATTGGTGGATGAGACACCAGACTCTTCTCAGTTGTGCCCACCGGTGTGTGGTAAGCTTGCCTACAGGCTCTGTAGAAACACCTATTCTGAGGATGTCTCTTCATGATCTGAAGGCTAAATCTCCAAGAAGGTTTTGTTGGTTCCCCACAAAAAGTTTGCGTTCTTGTGGGACTGGACAATGAAAAGCAGCTGCCCAGGGAAGTCGGGTGCCTTGGTGTTTAAAAAAAGAACCATTTCATAGAGGTTATAATACAAATGACATCTAAGCCTCTAGGTACCTAACAAGACAGATACTCACTGAAAATCTGGGTATATATTCAGTGGTGCGTTGTGACCTACAAAGGTTTAGAGGTCATAATTTTCAAAGGTATCTGAATTCGCCAAAATGATTTTTATGATTTTATTATTTTAATGTAAAGCAATTTCAGCTATTTACAAAGGTCTGGACCAGCAATTTTAATCAGGCAGCTGGCCTTTGGACTGATTGTGGGTATTAGTCCTTAGAGTGCATTAAAGCTGCAATTTAGATGGAGATTTTCTACATTTTTTTTTTAAGTTTTGTGTCTCAGCATGCCACCTCTTTAATATTGTAATGCTTAAAATTTAAAACTCCCTATATAATTCTTTGCCGGTGTTTCCAAGTCAGCAAATTAGCAGCACAACACATGTTATATAGGGAATAGCACAGCAACACAATCAAAGCCCCTCAGCATCCTCCTTTTTTAGATTTATTCTGGCTTCTCTGCCGGGTGTGAACCAAATGACATCTCATACACCTCAGAGACTCTTTTGCAGCTTCTGCTCAGACTGGAGAATTCCATCTGTTCTATTAAGGATCATTAACAACCAGGAAAGTATTCCAAACAGTTGCTGTAAAACTTAAAAGCCAAAATTATTACATTATTATAATTACTTGTTTTTTTCTCCTTCAACCAGAATAGCTTTAATCAGCAACTGGCTGAGGAAAACTCCATGGGACCCAGAGGCAGAGGGGCTCATTAAATTATATAAAGAGGATTCTGCACATTCAACTGATGGTGAAAAGTATATGCTGCTATCGCAGTGAATTGTCTTTGGCATCGGAGTACAAATTGTTACATATTGCATTTGGAAGAAAGAAATTTCTTACGAGGAGAAAAGTACAAAGCAGAAGGAGACTGTATAAATTATGTCTGAAGAACTAGCAAACATATCCACAGAGCATTCAGAATCACACATTATAATAATGATTTACATCTGTAGGACCAGAATGTAAAAACATTGTATTTACCTGTTCCGAATAATATGTCTGCACTTCCTCTGCTATCTCAAGTTGAATTCTCTAATGAGCTCCATACCACCTTCAAATTGAGCACACTCAGCTTTTCACATGGAAGTTGCATATACTTTTTCAAACACATTTAAAGTTAATATATTTCAGATGGTGTGATATTATTACCTGAATACAGTGTTGTCAGCACTTTATCATCTCAAAGCTGGAAGAGTTAATCTTTAAAATTCTAACCCAGTGTTTATGCTTCCTTTTAGTGAAAACCTGTGGACGCATTACTATACAATACACTAAACAACTCACTATCACTGAAAATGAGTCGTGTGGCCAGGGTCCTGCTTTGCAATACCAGTAGCCATTTTTTAAGTCTCTGAAGATGCAAGACTGAGTCAGGAGGACGCAAGGGTGAGGGATATTATGCTGTTTATGCACATCAAGCAGTTTATGTTAGGCGAGTTAACAGTTTGTAATTTTATTTCTTTGCCAAGCAAGCATGCAACTTCCTCCATGCTATCTTGTGAATATATTTCAATATTTAAAAAATATTTGAATCATGAATTGTACTCCAGACTAAAAGGGGCAGAATAATTAGTGTGATCAGTTCAGTTACAGTCAACTTACTGGTAAAGCATATCATTTCAGTATGAATTCTTTTCTTACTTATTAGCTTCAAAAAAGGCGGCAATTCAGTAAATCTCACCAGTTTTTATCACTTAAGTAACTCTATCCAAGTCTGTGCAATAATAGATCTAAGTTAAATATCTTACATTCCTCATCCTCAAAAACTACCAATTTGTAGGTGTGACTGTTGTGAAGTCATAAATACATATATATTTATATAATAAGAATATAAATATATAAGATAAATATAATATAAAATATTAATATAATATAATATAATATGATATATTAAATATATAATATATATTGAATATATAATATATATTAAATATATAATATAAAATAAATATATAATGATGCTTACATTTCTCTTTTGGTTATACACATAAAAAAAAAAGCTTAATAATACAATATAGGCTATCTGTTACTACCAAACATAAACAATGAAACAAGACATCTGGTCTTCCAGAAAAGCTAAAATTTCATGCAAGCTTTACCAGCTGAATTTCAGAATTATAAATTTCAAAATTCAGTAATTTCAGAAGAATACAATAGATAAAATTGCCAGATAATTCATTTACATTTAATTTTCCCAATTTCATTTAATTTTACCAATTTCATAGGCAAATTCCGCAGAAATTCAGAAAATGTGCAAATGGAGAATACTTTGAGATTTAGTCCTGTTTATAATGAAATTAAAGCCAGGTTCACATGACAAGCTATGGCTATAAACAGTGGGAAGATAGGGAGAGTCTAAAATACAAAGTATTTAAACCTATGGGGCAGACAGCCCAACATTTAACTGGGAGCATCATGAGAGACGCTCTTCATACCAGATTTAGAGTCAAGGTATTCGAGGAGAGCAGTAACAGAAATAAAATGACTGAACTTCATGGAATGAACTGTTAACTCGCGTTTTTACCATTTTCTCTACTCAGTGGACTGAGTCCATTCCCTCAAAGAAACTCTCTCTGCTTAAGCAGACAGGGATTCTTAAAAAAAGCAATCAAAAGAGCCAAAGGACCAGGAGAGAAGCTTGACAGTTTCCCACCTCTAGCTCCTGAGAGAAGGGATAACGTCTTGACTGGTTGAGTTGTTCAGAGGTGATTGCTCTATTTGTTATCAACTTACCTCCTTCCCTTTGGTTAGGAAATCATATGCAAACCACTTAAACCAGGCTTGATTGTCTTTGATTGTATCCATTATTCATGGGTGTTCACTAAAAAGTTTCGATGAGTATTTTCCAGAGATGGTTTGTGGGCTTTGGCCATTTGCTACTAGTCATATGTAATATGCATTCAGTCACATGTGAACATTTCTGCTCTATAAATGGATAACTATTCTGTTATGAAAATCACACAATGCATTCCTAGAGTGTCATGTTGATGACAGTTATTTGTCTTTAAATGCATTTGAATTTCAGATTCTCTATCCTCCGTAGCCCAGACACTAAAGATTAATGAAAAATGAATATTGATGGTCTTAGAAAGTAAAAAAGTGCATTTATTGACCTACTGACCAATTGAGTAAGTTGGGTTATTTTAAAAAATTCATACAGAACTTTAAAATCTTCCTTTTGCTACTTTTCAGGTTTGTGGCTCATGCCGGTTTTAACTTTGCATTATCCTCCTATTTAAGCCATTATGGATGTCCTATAATACACACAGACTTGTGTGTGTCTCTATCATATACATTTATTAAAGTAAAATAATACTCAGTAAGTATGAACCTCTCATAAATGATTGTTGCATGTTGTTGCCTGGAGGTTTTTATTCACTTTTAGTCAAGGTTCAGAAATTTTTCAAAGATCAAGAAATAATCCATCCAGCCATGAAACCAGACACAATTTCCAAATTGGAATTAGGACTGGTCAAAAAATATTAACAATCATCTAAGAATGTTTATGAATAAACAAACTCACTTATTTCCAAAGTAGTATATAGCCATATGACCAGAATACTGGCACAACTCTAGTAATCAATTAATGCATTTTTAACAGATTAATCTTCTTTAAGTTCAAAGGAAGTCATTCATCACTGATTTATCACATAGCTTCTTCACTTTTTTGTCTCCTCTTAACAAAATACATAATCATTAACTAAGCAGCAGAATATATCTTGTGCATATTGTTTGAAATATTACTAAGAATAAACAGTAAATGAACAAAAGAAAGGTTAAGAAACTTCAAATTATCTAGCCTGTGTTTTTTTCCAGTAAATACATGTTCAACACAAACATATTCATAAAAAGCAGGTCTGATTCCTTAACAGTTCATGAAAAAAGACAAATTTCAGTTTATTTAGTCTCAATTGATTCTACTGCTGTTGAAAATAATATCGATAATCACAGCTGCTTTAAATGGAATTGCTTGAAATACAGCGGCTTCGTTTTGTAAGAGAATTTAATAATCATTCAAAAGAAAATGCAAGGATTTTTAAAAAACAGTGCATTCCTGTAACCCTTCAACACCATGCTTAAAACTGAAAAGCATTTGAAACCCCTTGCATAACTTAAGATGTACAGATGTATTTAAGACGACCCAACAATTGTTAGAGGGAGGTTGTCCTTTGAAGGACCACAATCATTGTTACGTAGGAAAGGTGTAAATGCACTTTCACCAATAAATGAATGTTGCTTTCACTCTATATTCATCTAATACACACAGAGGCACATTTTATGCTTTATTTTTACGAATTTTCTCACTCTCCCTGGAGACAATTCAAGTTACAGATGCATCTGAAGACTTCCATGAATGGAAAATATGACAAGTTTCTCAGTTAGTGTATATAAATAGTAACCATCTGCTAAAAGTCTCATCCCTCTGCTATGACCCAAAAGATGATTAGCAATCTGCTGGGAATGTCCTTTATGTTGTTTCTACCCAGGTGCTATGGCTCCAGAATGCTCGCTCTCTGCAGCTGGTTTGAGAACGATGGGCCCTGAGCTTCCGTTGCAGAGAGCCCCGGCTCCACGGCTCACGCCACAGCGAGTAACTCTGTGAGCAGGGATTTTCCTGGGCTTCTTGGTAGCTACATCTCTGCTAGTAATCTGCACAGGGCCAGGGCAGGGGTTCAAGCTATGGTAAGCTGTTTTCCATAATGAGCCTGTACCGCTTTGGGGAAAAAAAAGCATTTACTTGTATTCTATAAACCCTCATGGGCAGGGAATCATACAAGACCCACTTTATTTACTTGTCTAGGCTCATGTTATTTACAAATACAGCACAGCTGGTGTCCATGCTCTAGGTCCAGCACCTGGTCCAACCCAGCTGATGCCTGTCTGGAGTCCTGACATCACAGCAGGCATATTGGGAGCTGGGGCACAGCTGCAGTGTCTGAGCCCCCAGTTTTGCAGTCACACTGGCAAACGTATCCTGGAGCCATATATCCTGATGTGCCATCACCAGATGCACTGTTTCCACTGCAGGGCCAAGGTGGTTTTGGGGTGCCTTCATGCATTTGGCCAGGGAGTCAGGGCAATTCTGTCAGAAGCCCATCTGTCTCTCAGCAGAAGCGTGTCAGACTCCACAGGCTCAGAGACATCTGACATTTCTAGGACAGAACTTACATTTTCCTGGAAGTTTTCCAGTCAGCTTTGCTCAGGACAATTCTGCTGCAGGGATAATTTTCTACTTCTCTACTAGACCGCTGATCGCTGCAGCCCAAAGCTCCTTATGGGGTATCGAGAAGAGAGAACAGCCATCATTTGTGTGGGATTCCTTTTGCTGTCCCACTGCTACCTTCTGTCCCCTGGTGACACAGTATGTTCCTGCACGCGCAGAGCAATGGCCCTGATCCTTCGCATAGCATAGCAAGTCACAAACAAGATAAAACTAGAACAAGATAATGTAACTCAAAACTGATACTGTTTCAGTCTACATTACAAATAGAGTGTCTTTAACAGTGGCTTAAAAACAAGTACAGTTTGTGGTATAATGGATTAAAAATAAAGGTGGTTTTTTGGTTTTCAAAGAAACAAAATATATTCAAAGATCCACTGCTCCACATAATTAGTCCTATAGCCCTTGTTTTATGATATAGAAAACAGTATACTGTAATACCGAGATTGATAATTCTGAGATTGATTATTTGTGATGCTGGGCAGCCACAGCCTACATTCACTTGATATATAATTGATAATGCTCACTGCTTCAGAAAGCCAGATATAAAGTGAATAAGCCTGTGGGGCCATGTCAGCTTTTGATTTTCATTCATGTTGAGGAGTGTATGCAGATCAGCTCTTCATTAACTGAAACGTTTACTGTGGAAAAGCTTAATTATACTTTAAAATATTATTTTGTCACACTGAATTACAAAACAAATTAACATCAGACACTGGATACTATAAAGCATAAAAAATTCTAAGAAACAATATTTGATTAAAATTATTAAAACTTCACATATTGATCCAATTGAATGTCTGTTCATCATTTGGAAAATTAAATAAGAAAAGAGGCTATAAGAAAATAGTTCAACACACGTGCAAAACTTCATGAACTGATCTATAAAACTATAATTGTCATTCAAATAAGAATTCTTTCCAAGTGAGAATACGAACTCATCTAGTTTAAATAAACAAAGTAGTTTGAATCAAATGGTCACCATTTGACCACATCCAGTCAGGTTTTGAATACCTCTCTGCACAAACTGTGCCAGTGTTTGACCTCCTCACAAAACAAAACAAAACAAGTTTTCTTGCCTTCAGATGGAATTTCACGTGTTTTCATTTGCACCCATTGCCTCTTGTCCTGCCAGTGGGCACCACTGAGAAGAGTCTGGTTTCTTCTTCTTCATTCCCTCCCATCAGGTGCTTATGCCCATTGATGGAATTCCCCCGACTCTTCTTTTCTCCAGGCTGAAGAAGTCCCTGCTCTCTCCGCCTCTCCTCACACAACAGATGCTCCAGTCCCTTCATCATCTTTGAGGCTCTATGCTGGAGACAATTCAGTAAGTTCATATGTTTATTGTACCGTAGAGCTTAGAACCAGACACCACCCTCCAGATGTGAAGGTGAAGGTGGTGGCTGTCTGCGCATGTACAATTTCAGGTTTTAAACATATAATTGGGAAGTAGTTCACCATCACAATGGCATATCACCATGCTTTGTCCATGTTACATGCGTATCAATTTGTGTAATTAGGGCTGACATTACTTTTGACTACAAAACACATTCTTCAATGAATTTATTTATGTCAATCTGTTAATAATGTCGATGTGCTATAACATGGGACATATAGAGGGAGACCTCTTAAAATAATATAAGACACTGTTATACAATAGTGCATTGTACCCATAATATATTACAAATCCACTGATTTCATTGACACCTTCATCAGTTCTACTAATTAGCTTGTTTCTATATATATTGACTCTTTTCATTGACCTTAGCAGAATGCTACAAACTCATTTGTGTCTTAATAGACTATATATTCAATAGCTCAGTAATTTATTCAACCTGTAAGGCATTGCTCCTTGACATAATTGCCCAGTTTATGTACTCCACATAACAAATTTTCTTTACTTATAACAAACACTAATCAAATGGCAAAGGCATTCTGGCAGTCTGCTCTGAAAATTAAAGATTTATGTCAACAAGATTAACTTTTATAATCCTTGCTTGCATGGTATTTAGACATTGTGTAGATTAATGGATCTCACTCCTACAGCTGTAGATCTCTGAAGTTCCTTCACAGTGAACTTTATTTCTCTTTGGCTTTAACTAATTGAAGATAACTGCTCTACATAACTGCTCATGGCATTAGCTGTGAAAACTCCCAGAGTCAGACAAGGGGACAGTCCTTGTTTGTCAGGGACTTGTGTGATTTAGCTCAATGATGTAATTGGTAGATATGAGCTAAACCCACAATTTTATGAAAGCCCATTACAAAGTTGAAATGTACTGTCAGAACAAAACACAAAACAAAGCAGTACTTTCCCAGATTTACTGCAACACTTAACAGCTAGAACATCTATCACTGAGGACTCATTGGTAAAGATACATGACGTGAAGACAAAGACCATTACAGAGCTGAATGAACATAGCTTTAAAGACAAAGTACGTTGTTTAAAAAAAAACGGAGGTTTCTTTCTTCAAACCTAAGGATTAAACAAAGTAGGAGAAAGCACATTTTTTCCCAATGCAAGCATGTTCTATTATCCTATCCAATCTAATATTAGTTCCTTATGGGCTCCACCAAAGTTGTACACATCTAATCAAAGAAAAAAATTACTGTAGTTCTACTTATTAACACAGCAAAGCAGAAACAGAAAAGATCATCTTCTTTTCATTTGACACTGCCTAAAAGAATGCACGTGAACTTTTGTCATAGCTTAAACAATGATCTTTTTTTTCAGATCATTGCAACCTGATTGCTGGGTTACAGTTTTATAGATACATTAAGGACTTGTAATTGATATAAAATGAATCTATGTAATCTCCCATGTAGGTCAAGATGTATTTATTGTCATCAATATTAGAAACTATGCCTTATTTTTTTTAGTACTGCCTTGTTTTATCATTCTACTGTTATCTCTTGTGGAAGGCCTTTTTTCAGATTAAAGAACATGCAAACACAAGAAATGTCATATTGCCTTATGACAGCTGTCCTTCTAGCTCAATAGTCTGTCCTTGGCAGAGGCAATAGGGGATATTGCTTAGGGAGAACCTTGCCAGTTTCCGTGCCCTATTCCTGCCTTATTCCTCTAACATCCATTTTTAGATTCCTGACCAAACATTTTGATCCCTGACTATTCTGATGATTTATTATCAAAAGGGCCTTTTTTAATGGAAATATTTTGTCCATAAAAAAGCTACATATTAGATTTTGAAGTGGGCATCTTAGCACTCTCTCTCCCTTCCCCCACTTTTTTTTTCTCTATTTCTTCTTCTACCTGTTTTAAACCCCTTCTAATTTTTCCAAAATCTCTCCAACTCTCAACTTCAGAACTGCATGAAATAACAGTAGCACTGATGTAATTGAAAAATGCAACATTACATATTTCTTCCTGGTGTTCTCCTGTTTAGTTAGCTAAGGCTTCTATGTACTCTAGCATCATACAGGGATTTGATGTTCAACTGATAATCTATTACTACCTTTCAGCTATCCCTTTCCAATGGAATGGCATGCTAGCCTTTATTCATTGGTGGCCAAATCTATTCTGCTTCTGGAGCATCCATCTATGGACTGCTATACCACAGTGGAATGCAGACTAAATTGGATTTGCCATGTGAGGTGTACATGTTTATAACGTATTTATGCTTCAGTAGGACTGAATCTCTGTAAAGATTAATCGTGGTAAATTTGCCCTTAGTCTCCGATGAGAGTAACATGAGTAGCAACTGCAGGCTACTAATTTTGACAAAGTCTTGATCCACCTGCCCTCATGGTTTCCAGTGAAGCAGCTTACATTCCTAATTTCTAGAATTTTTTATTAACAAAAGCAAGGAAATATTTTCTTGCTTATGACACCTATCACATATTATTCACTTTTCTGAGGACAGTAAGGTCTCACATAGCACCTCTGCAAATAGGAGCAATGTAAGTCAATGTATAGCAGTCTTAAAGCACTATAAATGGTTGTATATACTACCTATGCCAGCTGATACTTCTTTTCATCAATCAACTGCTCTTCCTTTTTGCGCCTTATGTGTTCTTCACGGCATGCTCATATGATGTAGAGAAGGTTTTCCCTCTCAGGGAGAGATAATTCTATTGAGATTTGAAACATTTAATATTGTGCAATAAGAAAGGCTTATGTATCAAGGATGTAATTTCTGTCTAACCTGATCCTTAATTCTACTTAGATTCTATAGACAGTTGAACCAGACAAAAATGTTAAGTGACATGCTGAATTTAAGTAGCATATACTTACATTCCATTTCTTTTTGTCACCAACTTCACATTTTCACAAGCTCACCTGTTGCACGGCACTAGCTGAACTGGTAATTAAGGTGCCAGAAATACAGAAGAAAGAGCAGTGCAATTCTAATTGTGCAACCTGCTCTGGTTGTAGCAGTGAAATGCCTGTATATGACAGTGTTTATTGCACCATATTACATTAAAAGTGACTTGAAGCTTTTAAGATATTAGTAGTCTTGCCAACAAGTTTTTTGGAAAGAAAAATTTAAAATTTTTTAACATCTCTGTTTGACAAAGGCAGAAAGTGTCAAGCATGGGAAAACAGCAAAAGCCTTATTATCTTGTGTAGTATCTGTCCATTGTATCCATAGTCATCTTCGGTCTTATACTTTGACTGCAAGCTTCTCTGGGCAGTCCTTTTTGGTAAATATTTGCTGTTTAGTTGAGGATATAGGCATTATTAGTGACATTTTGCAGAAATCTTTTGAAAAGGATCCATGAGTTCACACAACGTCTATGAGCAAACCATAGAAGGTAGGTATTGCTTCTTTAAAGGGGTGAGATTCTAACTCCTCTCACTTTAGACTGGACATCTAGGGATAATGTTCAGTGGCTCACACTTTTCTCCAACATGCCTTTGACAGAAACTTTGCCTTTGTGTCTACAACAACATAACCAGCAGTGAATTACAGTAGAATAGCTAAGAGTTTCCCAAAGGAACACTTACTGTTTCCTTGATCAGTTTGCCCAAACCCAACAGAGGGAAAATACCTCTCAGGAAGAGTAGGCAGCCATACGTCACTGTAGTCCTTGTTGTCTATATTCTCCATTTCCTTTTCTGCTTTTGTTTAATTTTATTTTTTCCCCTATTTTTCACTTGATTCCTAATCTCACTCACTATTGAAGGTAGTTGAGAACAAGAGCACCCTTCTCAGCAACTTTTGGCTGTAGAAGAGATCTGAGACCTGAGGGCAAAGAGGTACATGTGGATCAGAAAAAGAAACAGAGGTGAGATTACCTTCACAGGCCACAGAAATCTACCCCTCCCGCAGAACAGGTATTTCAGATGTTGAAATATTGCACAATGTATCTGGTAGAAGATCCTCATTTAGTCTCATATTCACTGCGGGCAGTAATTGCAATCATCATGGAAGTGATGAGAAAGATGTTATAACTCCTTAGTTTGCCTTCAGTTGTGTGTGCAGGGTGAGACTTTGAAAATTTCTGCTCATTAGCAGTATTGAAATTGAAGAAAGTGTTCATCTTTCAACATAGCCCAAAACCCAATTAAAATAAAATAACAGCTAAGATTTGGTAATTACAGAGTTTTTAATCCCATCTTCAGAAAAAAAAAAATCCTTTTAAATTCTCACAGTAACAATGAATTTAATTTTGATGTCTGCATTGCCTTTTTCAATAGCAGCTGATTCTTTTTTCTTTAAGTGGTGAAAAGAAACATCATGCACACCATCATAATAAGTGCACAGAGATATCTTCCTGCATGGACTTCTTCATTAACTTTTACCTTCATTATCCCATTGAAGATAAAATACTACTGGATTTGGAATGAAAGTGGACACTGATCATTCTTAAAATTCAGATGATGAATATTAAATTCTCACTGAATAGAGACCATTTATACATTTTTATCCATTTTCCTCACATTTGCGCTATCACTGTCCACGATGTGCAAGCTGGACTGTGTATTAATAGGTATTATCTATTTGTTACAAAAATAGTACTGAATTCTTTGAACTAAACTAGAAACGTAGCATTTCCCTGTTTCTGCATGCATGATGAGAATATATTTTTGACTGGAACACACTGTTTGTTTTTGAAAGTTAAAAATAAAAGTCTTCCTATCTTTTTCTGAAAGTATTAATGTTGTACTGTCAGGAAAGATTACTGTCCAGAACTGAGCAGCTGTGTGATTTATTCTTTGCAGATATACCATAACATTTGCTTATTAGAGAAAGACAGAGCTTCTGGAAATGGAGCATTAGCTTTGCTTTAAACATGCTTTGTCATTTCTCTTTCTTCTTCAAGTCTATTTTTCCTTGAAAAAATAGAAAAAGAAGTGAACCTTCTTAGACTTTGCTCTCACAGAATAAACACTATTATAAAAATAAAAGACTATTAGCAATTAAATCAAGGCCTGATATATAAAAAAATTGTTTCATTTTAGACAAAAATATATTCCAGTTTCTATAGTATGTCATGTATGAAAAAGTATGTCATCAAAGTTATTTTAGTGTATTATTATGTGAGGATAGTTCATCTCTTATATCAAATGAAATTAGTTCATCTTTTAGCAATGAAGTTCAGAATTAAAATATTTTAATGCATTCAATGTGTCCTGAAATCATTTGTAGAATCTAAATCACTTTAAAAGCCCATAAATATGAATAATCTTTTTTTTTCCATTAGGTGTTTTTGACTTTTGACTTTAAAGATAAAAACAAAAAATTAATCATCCAGGAATGTATGAGCAAAATTAATCATCCAGTCATGTGAGATTACAGCCATATTACTGCAAAATATCATTAAGAAGAAACTGTAATGCTTACAATTAAAAATAATTTCCAATGACAAAGGGTAGTTAGCGTACTTAACACCTTTTCAAAACAATCTAAACTACTTATTTAGATGGAATTCTTCTTTTGAAAACTGTGGGAAGAGTTTGGAGATTAAATTTTAGAGAATTAATTTCAATGTAATTTTCTAAATTTCCACTCTTGGTAAAGTGTTCTGATTGGATAAAAACGTGCAAATTTTTTCAAAACTATTTGAAAAGTTTGGAGCAGTAAAAATTAGTTCCACAGAAGGTGTGTGTCAGGTGTTGTGTACATGTTTCAGTCAAACTTTGAAATTATTAATTTCATGAAGTTACTAAAATATCACTTCATTAGTAGATTAAAATTGTACATAGACTTTATTATTTGGAGTCATCTGAGTTATTAATGCAAAAGAATACATACAATTATTTTTGCTAACAAGTCTCTATATTTGCTCCTAAATGACAGATTAATATACACCACTTTATGGAACTGTTAGTTTTCCATTTGAGAATGTTCCATGAAGTTGTCACAAGCAGTAGTTGCTTCCCAGATTGACCAGTTTTCCTAAAAAGAGGACAATTTTTATATATGCTGCAGAGAGGCTAAGGCAGAGGTATTCCAAGTCTCTAACAAATCAAACTCTTTTGTTACCTCTCATTTCTCCAAGGTTTCAGAAAACACCTCTGAAGATGTGAAGAAAGCTATTCTTCTGGATGTCAGTGTCACCATGGAGCTTTCCCTGGAGTTGACCCCAGCACGCTCTGCCAGCATAACTTATTCAGGTAAAAAGGAGGTAAAAGATCTTCTGAGCACTATGAGACCACGCTGGAATCTTAACCTTCAGGTATTCCATTCGAGATTTAAAGAGGAATTGTTTGACACCCATCTCACCCCCACCCCCCCCCGAAATTTTTCAGTAAATAGACCTGGGGTAGGTTAAAAGTAGCTCGAAGGTCTAAAGGCATTCAAAAGACGGAGGTTTTCAGCAAACACCAAAAGAAATGTCTTCTTTTCTTTACTTTATAACCAGTTGGGACAAACAACCATGAAAAATAAAAAGGAGAAAGCATACTCGGAGTATATTTGTGTACAATAAAGGTCCCAGAAGGGAGAAGAGCCAAAGGAAGTTCTACCTCAAGCTTACTGAGTTGTTTGATACAGAGGAGCATGGACTAAGGGCTTGTCTTGCAATGTATGAAACTGTTACCATTAATCTTATGAGTAAAATGTTTCTTTTCGTATTATTTTCTATAAAGACTATTTTTTTCCAGTAGTGATGCAATAAAATGCTCATAATGCTAGGTTTCACCATACATCTATAATATACTTCAAATGGATGTAGGTCTACTTGCATAGACTTGCATAGACTTACATAGCTTACATGGTATCACAGAGTGATTGAGGTTGGAAGGGACCTCCCATCTAGTCTAATCCCCTGCTCAAAGCAAGGTCAGCTAGAACAGGTTGCTCAGGGTCTTATTCATTTGGGTTGGAGGATCTCTAAGAATGTAGGCTCCAGATGGTAAGACTACCATTTCATCTTAAAATCTCACACACAAAAAAACCCTGATCAAACTAGATGCATTCAGTTGCCTCCATCATTAACATTTATACCAGTTAGATGTAACACAGTATCTGTAAACGATTAAAAATTTTCCTCTTTCCAGAAATTTCATTCTGGGACAAAGGCCTGCCATGATGTAGAATCACACGAATGTTAGCCATTAACAGGCAAGTGCTGATGGGAGGAACACACTCTCCTCAACTCTACACCGTGATGCAGGGTTTCGCCGGCTCCTCCCAGATGATGCACAAGCTTTAGGAGTTAGAGACAATATGAAATACTGGACACTGAACATTGAAGAACCATAGAAGGAATTAGTGGATTTTTGGGAAAAGCGGTGTGAAAATCCTCACTATCCCAGTTAAATCTAACTCCACTGAAAAGCTGGCAGCAAAATGGAAAATGGATAAATTAGGTGTTGTCTCAAAGTGGCACAGTAAATCAAGAGAAGAGCCACTAGAACCCCATAACCCTGCACCTAAATCCAGAGTTTAATTTATAACAAAGTTTGATCCTTTATCTTAAAGATTCCTTCCTCCTTTGTGCTAAAATCACCTTGAATAAAAAACTAGGAGGTTCATGTTTCATTAACTGAGAATCCCTTCCTCAGTAAAGCAGTAATTCGGAAAGACAATATTTACCAAAAGTTTTCAGTATGCAGTCACACCTAAAATGATACAGCTCTTTAATTTTAGTTTCCTATCTATAATAAAACATAGCTCTCATCAGAAGATTTAAGTAGTTAGCAAAGAAAACATCTTTATTCTTTGCTCATCCATAGACCTGTTCCAAATATCACAAGCTGGTGACTGCTGGTAAGCTTTAGTGGTACCCAGGGTATTCTAAGTTCATTTCATTACTCTCTATATGTTCATATTCAAACTTATTTAACTCTGATTCATCCTTGCCATGCTGTAAGTCTACATTCTCAAGAAACAAAACATGATTATTTCTAGTTTATTATGACTCTTCTGCAAACATGAAATGAGAAGTCATGGAAAATTGTTTTAACGTCCATTCAGTAAGGTCTTAAACTTTAAGAATTTACATAAGCTGGACAACTATCCAGAATTTTAAGTTCTCATGATACCTGTTCTTCAAGGGCCTTCATTGTTATTCACAGTTTTTCTGCCTTTTTTCTCTTTGAAACTTGCATGACTATTCATGTTTCATTGTATATTATATTTTCATAAAGTCTTTGAACATTAAACAAATTATTCTTTCTTGTAAAATTCTGTAACGTTTGTCACAGCTACTCTACAGCAACACAGTTGGTCTCTGTGGTATGCCACTGTAACATAACTTCAGGCCTTTTGTCTGACCTCAGCTACAGATAGAGCTGGAACAACTCCATGAAGTTACTCTTTTTTACTGGTATAAAAACTATTTGGAACAGAACTACAATCACCTAATGACAACAGTTTTTTTCTATGTTTATTTACAGAAGCTTAACATAATTTGACTCACCAAGAATTAGCACCATGTGTTTGTAACTGCAATTTTACAAGGTGAAAAACAGGATAGGACTTTCTTCCTTATCAACATTTCTATCCCAATAAAATAGAATTTCCCAATATATTAAAATATATATTTTTTTTATATAAGATTTTTATACATATATATATATTCCCAATGTATTAAAATCAAATTCTACCATGGGCCCCACTTTAACTTGCACTAGTTGAACATGAAGGGATAAAAACATCACACACAATCAGAAGAGATCTGAAGAAAGGGCAAGAGGATCAGAGAATCATAGAATTGCCTAGGTTGGAAGGGACCTTTCAGATCATCGAATCCAACTATCACCTAACAGTGACAAAAACCATCACTAAATCATGTCTCTAAGCACTACATCTGTCCGTCTTTTAAATACCTCCAGGGATGGTGACTCAACCACTTCCCTGGTCAGCCTGTTTCAATGCTTAATAACACTTCCAGTGTAAAAATTTTTCCTAATATCCAGTCTAAACCTCCCCTGACACAACTTGAGGCCATTTTCTCTTGTCCTATGGCCTCTTACTTGGGAGAAGAGACCAACCCCCAACTCTCTACAACCTCCTTTCAGGTAGTTGTAGACAGCGATAAGGTCTCCCCTCAGCCTCCTTTTCTCCAGACTAAACAATCCCAGCTGCCTCAGCCTGTCCTCATAAGACTTGTTCTCCAGACCCCTCACCAGCTTCATTGCCCTTCTCTGGACTCACTCCAGCACCTCAATGTCTTTCTTGTAGCAAGGGCCTCAAAACAGAACACAGTACTTGGGTTGGGGCCTCACCAGTGCTGAGTACAGGGGGATGATTGCATCCCTAGTCCTACTCACCACCCTGTTCCTGATACCGGCCAGGATGCTGTTGGCCTTCTTGGCCACCTGGGCACACTGCTGGCTCATATTCAGCCGGCTGTCAACCAACACCCCCAGGTCTTTTTCTGCCAGGCAGCTCTCTATCCACTCTTCCCCAAGCCTGTAGCGCTGCATGGGGTTGTTGTGACCCAAGTGCAGGACCTGGCACTTGGCCTTGTTCAACCTCATACCATTGACCTCAACCCATTAATCCAGCCTGCACAGATCCCTCTGCAACACCTTCCTACCCTCAAGCAGGTCGACACTCCCACCTAACTTGGTGTTGTCTGCAAACTTACTGAGGGTGCACTCAATCCTCTCATCCAGATCATTGATAAAGATATTAAAGAGAAGTGGCCCCAATACCGAGTCCTGTGGAACACCAATCGTGACCACCCACCAACTGGATATAACTCCATTCACCACCACTCTCTGGGCCCGGCCCTCCAGCCAGTTTTTTACCCAGCGAAGAGTACTCCCACCCAAGCAATGCACAGCCAGGATGGCAAAGTTAGATGGCATATAGGGAGGAATATCATTTGCAGTCTTCTGAAAATACATCTCAAAGGTAGGGCAGCTTCCCAGGGAAAGTTTATGTGGGGAAGTAAATGTCCACGTAGGGAAAATAGGATCGGTGTCCATAAGCCATGTGTGGTTGCATCTGGAGCGTTGTGTCCAGTTCTGAGCTCCCCAGTGCGAGAAAGATATGGACTTACTGGAACAATTCCAGTGAAAGGCCATGAAGATGATGAAGGGATTGGAAGAGCTTTCATGTGAGGAGAGGCTGAGAGAGCCGTGACTTTTCAGCTGGAAGGCTCGAGAGAAAAACATGATGGGAGGGAATAAAAGGACTTTACATCCTAGATCTAATGATTCTGTATTTTGAAGCCAAAATCATCAAGCCATAAACTATCCTGAACTATTGTAATGTCTTTTTTTTTCAGAGTAACCTTTGAGATTGTGCTCCACAGAAATTAATTTGTTCTGGTTTTGCAGGTGGAAGATTAATTTTCTGTATTTAATCTAGCTAGAGTCTCTAAGGTGTCAACAGTTTACTCTTGGTAGATTTTGATTTCCAAAAGCCTAGAAACTAAAAAGCAAAACAACAACTACTCAATCCCAGTGACTGGGGGGAAAAATGCAATATTCTAAAGTAGGATTTCTCATCTTTGCAAAGTATGCAATATTTATTGATACTTTGGCAAAATTGGTTTCTTACTCTTATTCTAAAAGATGCCTCCAGAACAGCACCTTATAAAAACCCACTTCAAATGTCAGTACTCCTGTCCACACTCAAGGCTCTTTAACTCCAGAACAGTGTGAGTGCATCTGTGTTACACTGTCACTTGCCCTTCAAATTCCTGTTGCTGTCCAACAAGCCCAAATATCTCTCTAACTAATCCACATGCACCTCCACACTTACATTATGATCCCTCGCTTCACTTTACTTAGAACTGCCATTCAGCATGACCATATGGCATCCCCACAGATATTGCTACACCAACGTGACCTCTGGAAAGAGATAAATCCCAACGTGGAAGCAAAGCCATGATTCCAAGTGCCCTGTTCCTCTCAGAGGTCACGAAGGCATGACAGGGACCAGATACAGACTTTAGTCAGGCATCAACATCTACAAAATTTAGCCCTGAAATATCTGATATATTATCGACAAACTGGTGGAATAAAAAAACCAAGAGAGTTTAGCATGTTTGCTTTAGGAATCTCTGACTCCTAACTCAATGGATGCTACAAAAATATTCTGGGGTGTTGTGGGTTAACCCCATAGGCAGCTCAGTCCCACACAACCGCTCACTCACTCACCCTCTTCTTGCTTTTACCCTTTTTTGGAAGGGTAAAGGTGAGAAAACTCAAGGGTTGAGATAAAGACAGTTTAATAGATAAAGCAAAAGCTGTGCACAGAAGCAAAGTAAGGCATTCATTCAGTACTTCCCATCGCAGGCGGGTGTTCAGCCATCTCCAGGGCAGCAGGGCTCCATCACGCCTAACCATCACTTAGGAAGAAAAATGCCGTAACTCCAAACGTCCTCCCTTCCTCCTTTTTCCCCCAGCTTTTATTGCTGAGCATGACATCATATGGTATGGAATATCCCTTTGGTCAGTTGGGGTCAGCTGTCCCAGCTGTGTCCCCTCCCAACTTCTTATGCACCCCCAGCCTACTGGTGGCGTGGGGTGAGAAACAGAAGAGGCCTTGGCTCTATGTGAGCACTGCTCAGCAACAGCTGAAACATCCCTGTGTAATCAACACTGTTTTGGTCACGAATCCAAAACATAGCCCCATACAGACTGCTATGAAGAAAATAACAGCAAAAAACAGTATGTGGGGAAATGTTGCTATATTATTTTATACCCCTCCCTAGTTATTTGCAACTGGCCATTGTGAAAGTTTGTGTAGACGGATTCCTGTATGCCTTAGCATGGTCATTTCTATATAACAATTTCTTCTGATGGTTTTAAACTTTCACCACCAGTACCGTTTATAGAACCAATGAGTCCTCCAAATCGAATACTCGACAGAGGGTATCCAGTTTTCATATGAGCAACATCATAAACCAGAATCTGGAGTGTAGCATGCCCTTTTCAAGCCCCTTTTATTATTCAGACACAGATTTTCAGAATCTTGCAGGTTTCAAGATTCAGAATCTTATGGTTTGCAGAGACCGTCATGCACCTTCCAGACAAACAAAGTTCTTTGCTTTACTGCACCTCTGAATTTGTTATTACAAAATCAAAAGTCTGGTTAAATTCTTCAGGACATTAAAGCAGTCCTACATAAAGATATGCATCTTGTCAGATTTTATCCTGCCACGTGAATGTAGATGATGACACAGTACCTTGGAAATAACCATGTCTCTGAAACTGTATATGAGAGGAGGTTTCTTTCTTTTTATAGAAATGTTTTATAGAAATGTTAATGCTTGTTATAGGATTCTGATGACTTTTCACACTTCATGAGTGAGAATTGTTTAGAAAAAGCAAAATAAAAAGTTTAAGACTAACTTTTATACAGAAGTTGCTCTAAATAATGATAGAAAAAAGTGTCTTAAACCTGTTTTAGCACAGCACTTGGACATATGGTTGGCATTAATAAACACACCTCTAAGAACCTTACAGGCTCAGATACATATTAAAAAAATATCTGAGAAGTTAAACTCAGGTAAATATTTTTTCAACCTATCCATATCTATTTGATACTTCTCATCGCCTTATTATGTAACACATTCTATACTCTTATATCGGTGGTGTCATTCTACAACACAGACAAATCAAATGCTGTCTTATGTGTGAGCATAATACAGGTAGATACATGTCTGATTATACTGTGCAAGTAGCTCTGTTTTGGGTCTAAAAAATTGCATTTTTCTAAACTTTTCTCTGACAATGAGGTAGTTGAAATCATCTTTTGCTTGTGCACTTGTAGCAATTTTTCTTCGGCAAGACTAGATTGAATTTTAGGACACTATTCCCTAACCAAGAGTGTATTTTTCATGTTTCATTCTGGCAGAGGATAAATAAATAAATAAATAAATGGGAAAGGACAGTGAGAAAAAGATATTTAAAGAATTAAACAGTGATTATTTTCTGTATCTGAACTTATGTACTTTTTTTAAGAGGGCTAATATCTGTTTTCCTAATTTATCTGATTAGTAGGAAGAGATTATTGCCTGTTCAATTTTACATGTTATTATATAAGTTTATAGCAAAACCATGTTTTTCTATTTATCTGAAGAATAAGTTAAGAGTAGCATTGCACATAAAATGAGATGCAGTACAAATTCAACAAATCATTCTTTCAAAGGATCCAGGATTACACTGCATCACACTGAACTGTATGCATATGCATTTTTATTCTGATCCTGGCTAATAAAATTTATACGTGAACTTTATCAAATAACAATTGTTTTGAATTTTTCTAATACCATTCTTATTGCAAAATTTCATTAGGATCTCTTATGTATATAATCGTTGTAGTTTGCTTATAGCATTTTTAATTTAACTGTTCTTTCAGGTGTAAATATTCATCAAATTTAAATTACTGAAGGCTTTCAAGGACAGCGACAAGTAAAAGACAAATTATACGTACAAATATAATCCATATATAGAAAGAAAACCAATAAACTACCAATTGCAAAGTCATCTATCTTATATCTGACACCATTTCTATTATTATCCACACTGTATCTAATACCTCTGTTCTTGGCTATATCAAGAAATATGATTCCTGTCTTTGTTTGTGCTCCATCCTCATTTTCCTCTGAAAAGACATAAGTGAAGCACCAGTTCAGCAAATCCACTCTTCTTTTATCCTTCCTACCCTTTTCAGCTATAATTTCAGTGGAGCAATTTTCTTTTTTATCTTCAGTCTCCTGTAAATACATTTCAAGAACAATTTACTATTAGCTGGAAAGCACTCTTCGATTCAATGATTAGTGTATTTTTGTGTCCCTGATTATCCTTTTAGTATTTTTCTGATCGTTTTTATGTCTACTTAGCAGACAGCTTTTAGTTTGGAAACCTCACATTAATATTTTATTCTGAGGTCAAAAAGCTCTGCTAACCTGGATTCCAGATTTGAAGACCACCTTTTCAATCTATAACTCTCAGAAGGGAATGCGATAGTGTTATTGTTAAAAAGAAAAAAAAAATCACATATAATGAAAAAAATCTGTTCTTTATCATGCACATTAAAGTATCACCTATTTATCTGTGTAAGGATTCATATAGCTGTCATCATCTCAGTATTTAACTGCTTCCCAACTATTTAAACAAAGAAACATATCTAATTGCATTTCTTCTCTTATCTCCTTTCAGAAGGAGACACAGCTGGATTCCTGTGACAGGACACCACAAAGGGAAAATACGTAAAAGAAAAATAGGTTTTTCTATTGTAGTACATGTTAAAATTTAAGTGATTCTTATCTGCTGCATCAGTGGGCATCAACACGTGTTCATAAAGAGAGCTCTGTCCTCAGAAGCTCATGAGCCTCCCAGGGCTGGCTGACCCCTCCACCTGTGCCAGCGACTACATCTGAATGGGAAGAGAGGTGATCTCTGAAGTTGTGAGGGACTGGCCCGTGGAGAACTCAATCTTTTAACTTCATTGTACAAACGTACACTTTTCTGTCTTTGTTACTTTTATTCCATCTTTGGAAGCAGCGCTATTTTTTGATCCAGCAATTCAAAAATAGCTGTGAGGTATCATCCTGTGTCCAGCAATTCACGTTCAAAAGAAAAAAACAAACCCTAAAACCCCCCTAAAGCATAACAAAGAGCAAACATGCCAAAGCTACCTCTGTGTCAACTTTTTAATGGGGATTTTAAAATGGCCAGATGTACTAGTTAAAGGTTTCTTGTGCTATAAACTTTGAATGTGAAGTTTTGAAAAGTTAAAAATTGCAGCAGAAATATCCTCAGTACAAAAAGTAGTCTTTTCTGTTATACTAAACTCTCCTCAGATGCCACAGTCACAACAATTTTAATAGCTTTTGCCTAAGGGTTGGGATATTTACACTCCGTTCTCTGTGTAGATTGGATTGGTCAAACGCAGAAAGAACTCATTCACTAATATTATATTTAAGAAACATTCTACTGTTGTACACTAGGTCATATTACTTGTCACTTATAACTAGTTATTTAGTCATGAAAATATTTATAAATCACAAATTAAAGCATCAGAAAATTAAGCATAAACAAGGGTGCATCGAAAATTCGCTCTAGCTGTGTTTTGTTTTTCTTCACTACTTCCCATTTATTATTCTCTACTTTTTAAAAGTTTCAGTCATCCAATTAAAGAAAATAAAAACTTGATGTATGAAAAATAACACACTCACTGAGTAGTCAATGCAAATAGTTTGCAAAGAATACATAGCTGGAAAATTTTTGAGAAATCATTCATTTTATCTGTGTGAATAATTAATACACCAGCCAGAAACAGAGGCTACTTTTGCATGATCTTTATAAACAGGAACAAAAGAGAAGACTTAAGTTCAGCCAAGAATTTGTTTCCAGAGAATAATTTAACCAGCAGCACTAATGACACTTGAAGAATTGCAGCATATGGTAGTTCAGTGAAGTGTGTTCCCCTCAGTATTACACTTGTCTGTTCAGACGATATCAAAACATATGCATGTATATGTGTATATGCACATATATATAAACATTCAGAATATATTCATGAAATATATATATATATTCAGCTTTTATTAGTTAGTATATGTGTATATGCACATATATATACACATTCAGAATATATTCATGAAATATATATATATATTCAGCTTTTATTAGTTATTTTCATTACATATTTAATTTTCCTTGTAGCCTACTCCCATCTGCAGAGAGTTCCTATCTAAGAGCCTACAAGGCTCTGGTTACAAAATATTCATAGAATCATAGCATGTGTTGGGTTGGAAGGGACCTTTAAAGGTCATCTAGTCCAACCCCCCTGCAGTAAGCAGGGACATCTTCAACTAGGGCAGGTTGCTCAGACCCTTATCAAGCCTGGCCTTGAATGTCTCCAGGGATGGGGCCTCCACCACCTCTCTGGGCAGCCTGTGCCAGTGTCTCACCACCCTCATTGTAAAGAACTTCTTAAAGAACCCCAACAACAAAGTTCTTCAATATCTGTAAGTATATTTTTACACAAATGTATTTTAGACATTGTAAGTCAGCAGTAAGGGCAGACAGAATGCCATAAATTATTGATGATGATGAGCAGGAGTAGGAAGCTAAGATGAGTTACCTCCAGAGTTTCTGGTTGTTTTCTGACAGGCATTAGAATGAAAAACACTAAGTATCTACACACAGCAGTGCATGGCTCAGATTACTTCAACCTTATGCCTCCCACACAGCCATTTTCAACATCTGTCGCATACAGTAAGGCATATGTTCCTCTATCTGCCCCCCACCATTCATTTTTCCTCCACAGTTCTTGCTTTTTTCATTTATTTCTATGACCGTTTCTAAATTAGCCTCTTCCAATGAAAACTGCTTAAGAAACTTTGCACAAAACCAAACTACTGCAACCTACAGGAAAAGCCAAACTTGCCTATTCAAAGGTGATGTAAAAAGCCTTTCTTCCATTACTTAGAATTATACCGCTGTTCTATTTTTTTCTAGGAGTATAAAGATATCTGTGAGACAAATAATTACTAATAAAATAAATAAATAATTTTAAAGGCCCTTTAGTAGGTTTTTTTTCTACTATTAACTTCTATTAGGTTTGCCTATTATTTCAACCTAAATGGCAATATATCAGCTTCTCACTGCTCTACTGCTCTGAATATGCCATTTCCTGTTTTATTTTCCCGATCCCTTCCGTAAATCCTGAAACGTGGTATTTCAAACCCCCGATGAATTCAAATTCAGTGTCCCTGTCATTCTAATATTAATCTCATACAGTGCTTATCTTTGAAAACATGAAAAAAAGATGAAAGAGAAAAAGACATTAGAATTCTTTTTAATATATTATGCTATGCCATACCAGCATAAGGCTTATAGTTTTACTGCTGTCCTTAGTGATGAAACAGAACCGTGTCTTCAGCTCTCCTTGTCTCATGAAAGTTTCCGCAGTTATCTGCCTTAGGGATTGTGTTCAATTTTATTTAAAAAAGTGTTAAGATTTCATTAATGATTTTTCAATTTCTAAGTTGTCTCTGTCAGCTGCAGCAGCAATATCAATTCTTAGAGAGTTTCTACTTAAGACCTGCCAGAGCTTGGGCTTTTGGTTTGTTTTACGTGACCTCAATTCAGCAAAACACTTAAATATAGTTACTAACTTCCTGTATGCATACAGACATATTGACTGACTGAGACTAATTTCATGTCTGAAATTAGAGACCTATACAAATCCCAGCATGAATTTAGGTCTGTGTTTGCAAAATTCTAGAAATAGTGCTGCATTTTGAAAGATTACGGAAATTTCAACAATGCCACTCTACTTTCCTTTACCTTTTAGGAAGCACATTTTGAGAGAGGACCTTTTTCTCTTCAGAAAATTTTCACAGCGAAGGTACAAACTTTGTACATTGCTGTGTGAATCTTTGTGATAGGATTAGAGTTTGCAACTGCTCATGCTTTTATAGATAATCTGTTCTTGACATACACGTGAAGTTGGCCCATTTTTCCTTCAGGATACTACCTAAATATTTTCCTTAGTTTTTTACTTGAATTACAACAGAAAATGATGCACCTGGCTGGTTTATACCTGCTCTATGGAATGCACACTTGCAAACTTTTGAGCAATTCACAAAACGTTGTCTCTTTGAGCAATTTATGGCAAGTAAAACCAATAGCTGGTATCCAGAAATTGCTTTCCACTCATATTTTGGTGTTAACGAATATGTGATAAGGCTTCACTGCTTGTTCTTATTATTCATATTGTGGTAGTGCTATGTAATTCTTATCACAGTCAAGGCCCTGCTATACGAAGGGTGTATTCTAGTGCCACGCTGCACTTAATTCTCTTACAGAGCTACGTCTGAAAAAAGAAAGTACAGATAACCACCTCCTTGAGTTAGTACACTGGGAAGCACTGACCTTTGCAGGTGGTTTGCACCTCCAAAAGAGGACGAATTGCCTCTGGCTTTGTCACTAAGTTTGCAAGTGAGAGAAGATTCCTGATGCAATATGCTTAAGCTTACTTTGGTCATACAGATTCTCTACTGGGACAATTGAAACAAATGATAAATTAATAACTCAAAAAGAAATTAGTCTTCAGTCTGGAATTAGGGTTGCTGCCATCAATGGAAATCTCATGTCACTCAACATGTGAGTTTTATCATCTCTTCCATGTTTTACTTACAAAATATATTTCCGTAATTAATTATATTGTAACTCTTTGTGGAATTAGCATAGGATCAAGAAAGTTCTTGGAAAAAACACACTATTTGAGTTTATTAATCAAGGGAACTTGTCTCAGTGTGGATACACAACTCTTAGAAACACAAAACCACAGAATCACAGAAGGGTTGAGGTTGGAAGGGACCTCTGGAGGTCATCTTGTCTAACCCTCCTGCTCGAGCAGGGCCACCTACAGCCAATTGCCCAGGACTATGTCCAGATGGCTTTTGAATACCTCCAAGTATGGAGACTCCACAGGCTCTCTGGGCAACCTCTGCCAGTGCTTGGTCACCCTCACAGTAACAAAGTGTTTTTTGATACTCAGGTGACATTGCCTGTTTTTCAGTTTGTGCCTATTGCCTCTTGTCCCGTCACTGGGCACCACTGAAAAGAGCCTGGCTCCCCTCCTTCAGGTGTTTATAGACATTGATGAGCTCCCCCCGAGCCTTCTCTTCTCTAGTCTGAACAGTCCCAGCTCTCTCAGTCTTTCCTCATAGGAGAGATGCTTCAATCCCTTTATCACTTTGTGGCCCTTCACTGAACTCTCTCCAGTATCTCCATGTCTCTCTTGTACTGGGGAGCCCATAACTGGAGACAGTACTCCAGGTGGGGCCTCATCAGCACTGAATAAAGGGGAAGGGTCACCTCTCTTGATCCGTTAGCAATGCTTTGCCTAATGCAGCCCAGGATGCTGTCAGACTTCTTTGCGGCAAGGACACAATATTGGCTCATGTTCAACTTGCTCTCCACCAGGACCCAGGATATCAGGACTTAGCCAGATATCCTTTTTTTGTTCACAGACTGTAAAACAGGACTTTATTTTTAAGACAAATTTTAAGATGTTGTAACATAGTTCAGTGTACCGGATTTGCGTGGCAAGGTTTTGGTAGCTACAGGGGTGGCTTCTGTGACAAGCTGCTAGAAGCTTTCCCCATGTCGGATAGAGCCAATGCCAGCCGGCTCCAAGTCACTAAGTCAGATCTGCCACTGTCTAAGGCTGAGCCCGTCAGCAACGGTGGTAGCACTTCCATGGTAACATTATTAAGAAGGGGAAGAAAAGAAGTGCATAAGAGCAACCAGGAGAGAGGAGTGAGAGAAACAACGATATAGAAATCAAGGTCAATGGAGAAGGAGAGGGAGGAGGTGCTCCAGGCATGGTGAGGACTGTGGTGAGGCAGGTGATCCCTCTACAGCCCATGGAGGTCCACGGTGGAACAGATATCCACCTGCAGCCCATGGAGGACCCCAAGCCAGAGCAAGTGGATGTCCAAAGGAGGCTGTGACCCTGTGGTAAACCCATACTACAGCAGACTCCTGGCAGGACCTGTGGACCCATGGAGAGAGGACTCCACGCTGGAGCAGGTTTGCTGGCAGGACTTGTGACCCTGTGGGGGACCCACTCTGGAGCAGTCTATTCCTGAAGGACTGCACCCTGCGTAAGGGACCCACACTAGAGCAGTTTGTGAAGAACTGCAGCCTGTGGAAAGGACTCATGTTGGACAAGGTCATGGAGGACTGTCTCCTGTGGGAGGGACCCCATGCTGGAGCAGAAGAGTGTCAGGAGTCCTCCTCCTGAGGAGGAAGGAGCAGTAGAGACAACATGTAATGAATTGAGTGGAACCCCCAGCATTTAAAAATTATATGCTATTATTTCTGAATAAACAAATGCTAAAGAGAAAGTAAGGAAGGAACTACTTTAAAGAAAGTCAAAACCAGATGTAACATCATGTGAACTAATCTGTGACGTGGACTAATCTTATAAATCGACTGAATAAAAAGAAATTTAGCATATAGTGCTCTTGCCATATTCAGCCTCCAGGCTAAGTCTTCTCGTATAGGGTTTGTCATCAGATTAGAGACTTCTATTCATTCATTCAGAAGCAGCGCTAGAGGATACTCATTTTCATTAATAGCTTTTGTGGCAAAGCTAAGCAGAATTTCCCATGCCACATCTCACTTTCTTCTTGCTTTCTCACTTTTCAGCAAGCCAAAGTCCCCTATTAAAAAAATAAGCTTTTACTTCCATGAAATGGAGTGAATATTTACCAGTTATTTTCTTAATGGCCACATATGATTCTCCTATTAAAACAGAAAAAAAAATGTTCTCCTTCATCTGTAATGATGTTTTATTCTTCGACATTCAGCATAATAGTCTCTTGATAGTTTATTGACTTCACCCATACTGCCAAATTTAAGGGTATATCTGTAGAACATAGCATCAAAATTACAAATTACTCCAGGGTAGGGTATCAAATCAAACAAAAGCAATTGAAAGCAAACAGAACCAATAGAATATACATTTCTCTTTGATGATAATAACAATACCTACACATATAGTAACACTCAGTATGAAAGTGATCAGTTTTGCATACCCAGTTCTGAATTAAGGTGCCTGCACAATTAGTGTCTTTCATTATTATCAATCTAAAGATGGCTCTACCTATGCTGCCAGTCATGGGCAGCAATTGGTTACTACACAATTCTATACACGTTCAAGTAATACCCGAAAAATTGGTCCTACACAGCTCTCAAAGGTTTGGGTTCGGTTTTTTGAAGTAATCAGTAATTGACCAGTTGCAATTTACACTTATACTTTTGGGGCCTCTGGTGTTATCCCATGCTTGTACTTTCATGGCCATCATTTGAACTTTCTGGGATCCCTTTTGTAGTGCCTATTTTTCCTTAAAGAGCCTTTAAAATGTGACTTGCTGATGACATAACTGATGTTTGATTAGCCCATTCTAATCATATATTCCTCCTTGCTCAACGGTCATCAAATAGCTCACCTCACAAACACAGTGGACCATTAGATGATATAGACATTCACAGTACTTTAGTAAGCATTATGAGCTACAGGAATATGAGTGGTACATTACTAAAATTGCTTTCCAATGCAAGCAAGCTGCCATGCTTTGAAGTGAAGATTCAGCTCAAAATGAGAAGTTGCTTGTCAGTGGCTGAGCATACCTAACCCACTCTGAGAAACAAGTTATATTAGGATTCATTACTAACACATCTCCATGCTTTGGCAGTTCAGAGCTGGCTCCTGGCTTTGAATACAGACAAAGCTAGTGCACATCTACTATCAAAACAATATCACCATACCCTACAATTTTCTCCTTAAGCAATCTGAGGTCAGAAATATTTCTCTGACTATCTTCCACACATTGCAGCATCTTTGGATGTACTAAGAATCAATATCTCATCAGGAAGTATCTTTAGTTGTCTCATAATCAGTGCACTTGAATTGTTCAATATTTCTGAATAAATTGTTCTTCATGAATGCACTGTATAAGCTGTACTTTTGACCTAAAATTTTTAGTAGAATTTCTCTTACATGTATGAAAATTTAACTTTCACCATGTATAGACTGAGCTCACAAGAAACATAAAAAAAGAATTTATCACATAATGCCAGTTATACCTGGCATTATGCTGTGAGCCTGATGGAGTAAAAATATCTTAAGTTACTTCCTTAAAGAATCTTTATATCAGATAGCTATATGAATGAATCAAGAAAAGGAGTAGGATCATTATTTAATGATGGGTCATTTACAGTGGGCAAAATGCACCAGGACTGTTTTTCTCGTTCATTTTTAATTCTTCAGAATCCATGAGTTGGGTTGGTAAATGATTCAGAAGTATCAGAATATGAGTCAAATATATTTTGTGGCTTAGCAGAGTTCTTCTGTGCTGACAGAGTGGGCCACAATATGACACGCAAATTTTGGTGTTTGCACACAGATGTTTACCTGTGCAGCACGAGTCTAAGCTCCTATTTTACCTACTGGATATCACAGGCTGAGTTACATCTGCCAAAATGTACGTATCTGGTGCAGTTTGAGATGTTCCAGCTTCCAAAGATGTTTGGAAGTATCTGCATGGCATTGACAGACCTCACACATAACTTACAAAAGATGTTTGACCTTTTAAAGCTCCATCTGAAAGCCATATGGGCAACTTTTGGATATCACCAGTGGGACCAGATGGATGTGTTTAAGAAACCGAATTAAACCTCCATGTTTAAGCATCTGAGTTAAACCAGTACAGAGCAATGAGTTTACACTGGAAATAATCTGACCAATCACAAAGTGTCTTCTTTAGACAGTAAATTGAACTACTTTCAAGGCTCCATTGACTGGATTGACTAGAACTCTACTCGCTAAAATAGGTTCTTAGTTCTTAGGCACAGAGATTGATTTGGGTGTGCAGACAGAAGTGCCAAGTGCCATTTGATATAACACCAGAATATCTGAGTCATCTACATGTGCTTGGTAACATGACACAGGGACTAAGGGAGATGTGAGCCTTTCTGAGCTGCACACCAGCAGAAAACTCCAGGTTACCCCAAGCGGCACTAGAAGTTTTGATGAGAGTGAGTCAAGTACCCAGTGTACCTGTTGCCACGTACATGTAGACACAGGGATGTCAAGCTCAAATAGAATCTTTTCCCCTTCTACATGACATTCCAAGATTGCCACCAACACAGAAACTAGTTTTATTTTTACATCTGTTACTTGTATTCTTCACATAACTGGTAGATTTGGAGGCAATTTGCAATAACACAGGGGGTTTGGCAGTTTTGAAGAATAGGTAGTGCACATAAGAACCAAGCTGAGAAGGTGCTAGTAGACACTCTCGCAAGCCAGCATAGAAGATCTGCCATTAAACTTGAGTTCTGGATTTGGGCAGATCATGGGTGAGGCAAGGTACCTGAGACTATGTACAACTGAAACAGCACATTCATGGTGAAAACTTTTGGGCCCTTAAGTTTCAAAGGAGTAAGCATTCAACAGAGGGAAAGCAAACACCTTGAAAAGACAAACTGCTTTCTAGGGAGAACTTGTACAAATACACAAAGGAGAAGCGTTGCAACCAAGAAAATGGGAGGCAGGTTCCATTCACAGTCATTGTGCAATTTTGACTGTAGAAGCTTATTATTGGTCACAGGGCTAAGCAAACCAATTCTGTAATTTCTGGTTTGTAGCTAGTTCAGATCATGAGACCAGCTCCTCATTTACCTTTAAAGGACTGTGCCATCACACTCTATAATTCACTTTTTAAGCAGTTGTCAAACAGTTCTCTAAATGTCTTTCAAAAATGTATTATGTACTTGTATTGCTATTTGTGCGGTAATGTGGAGATGATAAAATATTGCACACCTCTGCAAGACTGGCAGCTTAGAATTTGAATATTCAAAAAAAGAAAATGCTGAATAACAAGAACTATGATCATTGAACCAAATAATCTCTCTAGAGATCTAGATGTGGTAACAAAGACTGACTTCACAGCCAGACTGTTGAATCTATAAAGTCGTTAATCAAAAAGCAGATCCATCTAAATGGACTCAAGCTTGGAGCAACACTAGAATTCTATAAGCTGTAACTAGAGGGATATTTACTTTTTATCTGAACAACCTGATGATGGACAGTATTGACAAAAATAACAAATTGCAGAAAAACAGTTGAAAGAAACTAAATCAAAACTTTCCAAGCAGTTTTGAGATGACATTGAAGTACAAAGTGTGAAATGAGCTGTGGCTTTCTCAACCCTAAAAAATTCAATCAAATTTTACTATCTGTGCCTGTTTCAATCATCTGTTTTCCTCACAATGTTAACAGTAAAATATTCAATAAGGTGCATTGTCTCAACATTTGTTGGGAAGTCATTCATAGACTTGGAGTTTACTGGAATATTTAATACATTGAAATATTTTGGATCTTATTTAGTAGTTATTTGATACAGCCCTCTGCCTCCAAAAATTAGGCTCATCTATACAACAAGGTGTTCAGCCCCAGCAAAAAGTCTCACTTCCACGTGTACACTTCTATAGCACAAGACAATCTTGACACGCATAAGGAGAAAAAACACAACTTCATAATGGCAACAGTTGTTCAGCCTTCAACCACTTGATCCACAGTCCAAAAAGTCTTTAATTAATCTTTTGGTGAGTAAGCAGGGTATAATCAACGTTATACCATCAAAAATGCCAGACCACAGTTCCAGGGTTGTCCTCTGGTGTTACTGCACAAAAGAAAAGTCCATTTAGATGATAGTATTGGTCCTGACCAGAAAACCATTATATACAGCTGTTTTAGTGATCCACATAGCATTTTACGTGAGTAGGTCTGTGCTGCGTCTTCAGGTTGTGTCGTGCTGCCCAGATCCCTTGGCTGCAGGATAACCTCAGCTGTCGCCTTATAACAGAGGAGCCTGGGGGCAGCTCCCACTTGGTACCAGCAACTATGCCACCTCCCTAGTCTTGCCTTTATCTAAAAGTGCAGCAGGAAGTTCTCATGTGAACATCTCTTATGAATAGAGTTGTTTTCTTCTAAGAAAATTATAGAATAGCTCAAATGACCAAAAAGGAGAAACCTCCCTCGATGGACAGAACCTGCAGTGTGCTGTGGGAAAATCCATCTGTGGTCCATCTGATGCTGTATGAACACAGGGTGCCCAACCTCTGAAGGGATGTACGATTTACTTGCTACCTATATTCTTATTATTCTGCCTCAGTAAAGCAGTTATCCTGTTAAGCCATTTGTTTTCAGGCCTTTCTTAGTGAGATCCAACAGCAGCCCTGCACCATCTATCTCTCTCCTCACCCCCGCCCTGGTGCAGAGCAGTGACATGATGTCTAATCAGTGCAGATCACGCAGGCACTAAAATTATTCGCCATAATTTGTTTGTTTCATCAAGTCCCTGGTATTAAGGCAGCACAAGTACTACACTGAAGTACCACAATATTTTTCAAATACTCAGAATGAGTGAATTTTGAGTAACTTTCCATCTTCTTTCTGCTCCTGGGAAACATTTCCAAGATGCAGGTTTCTTAGTGTTATGTGTAGCATCTGGGAGCATTACGCAAGGATCTGTCTAAAGGTTAATGGAAGAATATACTCGCGACCCAGCAGTCAGGCTCTACAAAGTTCAATATAAGGTACTTCTTAGATTAACATGGAAAGTTTTTTTCCATGCGCTAATTAGGCTGCTGATGTTACTCACTTCGAAGTGGCACTTAAATAATTGTGATGACATCTGCTGAGTGCATTTTGAGACAGTCCTTTATAATTAATTACTCATTTTCATGAATCATGCATCTATCTGAAGCATACCTGTTACCAGTAAGATGGCGGTAATGGAAATTTAATAGCATTTTTTATTTTTTTAGTGCGCTGTGGGGTTGAGATTTTTCTTGATCTTTGGTGGACATTATATGTGAGTTATTTCGGTTAGACACCCTGACAGCCTTGATTCCCTGGGCTACATCTGCACCTGCTAAATCATTGAATGGCAACAGGCTCAAGCTGACAGAGATGCACAGGCTGCAAAGCCATAGCAACTTCTCTTCTGGGGAAGGGATGTCTGGTGTGCAAACTCACTCCCGAGAATACGTGAAAAAGGACAAGTATTACGGAACACTCTGCCTGGGTGCCCAGTGCCTCTAACACAGTTTCAAATATATTACTTTCATAGAACAATGTGTGTATATATTTTCCTATATTTATGTTTGTTTGGTTTCTTATTTTTAATAACAATTCCTTTTAATCCATGGATATATAAAACTTATCTTGAAATTAATGTTTGCTTTATCACACTATGAGTATGCCTTTTTCAGATAGGAGAATGTTTTGCTAACAGAATTATTACTAGTATGTTATCACTACTGAGTAATAGTATTTTATACAGAAGGTTATCATATCTAAACAAAATCCTTAGCTATAAATATCTTCAAAAAGCATTATTAGAACTTTCCACCTGGGGGATATCAATAGGAGAGATTTCTCTCTATGACTAACTGACTAATAGCTATGTTTGGCGAGATGACGCTGCTTTTTTTCATTTTTAAGTGGTTTCTAGGTCTCCCGTATTTTTCCCTTATGCTCCAGTCTAAGTTTTTTCTAGATGTAGCCTTCCAGAGCAGCCTAATTTTTTTTTTTTGTCTTGTTGGATGCAAGTGGACCAAAGGGAAAAGGTACTGCTCTGGGGTCCCAAACGCAGAATCCTTGGTTGTTGAGAAGGAATTTGAAAGATTATTTTGCCTTCATCATTTATAGGCAGGGTGATGTCTGAACAGCAAATTTCATGGTATCTGGGGCTGAGACACATGTATTCTGACAAAGTCCAAGGAGCTACTTTACAAATATAAATCTAAGGAAGTTGCAGTTAATGCAATACAACAATAAATAAGCATCAGTGTAATACAATAATAAATAAGTATCTGTGCAATCCATGGTATCTTACTGTGGTCTTCATCTATCTAATGGAAGGATAGAGAGCAAAGAGGCAGGTACTTCTCGGAAGTTTGTTGCAATGTGACAGGGGGCAATGGGCACCAGTAGCAACAAGGGAAATTTTAACTAGACTTTTTCTCCCCACAAAATGGTTAAGCATTGTCAGAGACTGCCCAGAAGTCTTGTGGGATCACCAGTTTTGGAGATAACCAAAGCTCAACAGGGCAAGGCCATGACCAACATGCTCTAGATGAGCCTGCTTCAAGCAGGAGGCTGTGCTAGATGATCTCCAGAGGTCCCTGACGTGCTAAACTGTCTGTCCTTTTCCTTTACCATGAGTAAGTTTGGTCTGTGATTCAGTCAGCTTTCCTAAAAGCTACACAATCTGACAATTCAATTTTAATTTAAATTACTATTCTGGAAAATATGTGAATGTTACGTCATTTCTTAAAAAGTGTTACAGCTTCGTAAGGGCCTCACCCTGGCACTTTTACTGTGGTAAAGCTGTCAGTCATTTAAAAGTACAGGTTATTTGTATTATTTGAATTAACATATCCTGAAGACCTCACTATAAATACCCTGTTACTCTATAATGAATAATGATATTTGTATAGATGGTAGCACAGATTTTACAGTTCTGAAATTCTATTTTAAATTAAATCTAATGATCTGGAGATGTCACTCATTTTGGCAGTATGTTGCAGAACACAGAGGATTTAATGCCATGCTTAAGCGAGTTCTAATTGAACTGTCCAGAAATTTAATTTGGCTGCATGAAAGGGGATAGTAGATAGATTTTTGTATTCCCCCTTCCTATAATACAATTCATGTTCAATCATTTACTGTGTTGCAATTATCATCAGTAGCTAATATGAGCTTATCAACAAATCATCAGTAACTTAATTCATACACATATTTTTAGCGTGTACAAGTTTCACGGTGAATAAAATTTTAGTTAACAGGGGAGGTTGTACTGCCTACTGCTATGCAAATCAAAGTCACTGAAGCATTGTTCAAGGCTCTTGTGCAGATCTATTCAGTGCTGCGAATATTTAGATTTTCTTATTTTTAAATTAATTAATTAGTCCTGCTTTTTGTATGATTTGTTATGTATTTTTGATGTGCATCAGAATCATAAATCCTGGCACAGCTGATAAGCGTAGGAAGATCTCCTCTGGGACACAGTACCACTTTGGATTGAATGCAAAATAACTGGTGCCTCAATAGTGATAATATTACCTTGTCCAATTACAGTGACTTAAATAACTGTACAAATGTTACAAATTCACAGGAATCATGTGGGCAATAATATTTATTTGAAATTAAACTGGATAAAATCTAGCAGATAAAATGAAATGGTTTTAAAAAATTATAACTATTAAGAGTTAGCTATTAACTATTTTTGTTGGTGAGCAAAGTAGAAGTAGAAAGTTTGTCTTCTGTATTATGGGGTAAAATCTGTGAAAGTAAGTGGAAGTGCTATTTTTGGCATTCGCCACTAATGACAGCTGGATTCCAACTTCCTTTTAGCCAAAAGACTATATGAAGATGTAAGTACTCGGTGGCACCATACCTACATCCAGCTGAATGGGCCTGGAAAGTATAAATTTTTCAAGCAGAAACTCCAGTTCCTCTGCCTTTGCTTCTGTTCTGAGCCAGGTGGCCCACCAGCATTTCCTTTGACTCACATATTTCCACCATCCTTCATTTCTCAGTTGCCCTGCTGCAACTGTTGGATGACACCTTCCTTGCACCATCCTTAGTTGTAGCAGGAGCTACATGAACTTCAACAATTAGGAATTAGGGCTGTATCTAATGCAGGCAATATTAGACAAATGAAAAGTATTTAACTTCTAAAATCTGAAACTCCTGCTGTAAAGATAATGTCAGCAAAGGTGGTCAACACTACAGAGCAGTCTCTACATGGGCAAAGACCATCGGTGAAGCAGAACTCTGCACCTGGAAAAAAATCAAAAAAAGGAAACATTTTGGGATACAATGAAAATATAGAAAAGGTAAAAGATGAAGAGAATACTGCTTGTTTTGTAACACAAGAAGTAGGTGGCACTTAAAGAAAAGGTTATGCAGTATGATTAAAACCTGCAATTGACATTGTGTTTACTTGTAGTTTGTTTGGTTTTTTTTTCCAAATAGCGCATTAAGTTGCAGAACTCATTGCCACAGGATATTACCCAAAAGTATATATGCATTTAAAAGAGACGGGATGTTCATAGAAGGCGGGACTTGGTCACGTCTCTGAAGTCTGATGGTCCAGGGCAACCTCTGGATTATGAATTCACTAAAGCACAACTTGCTGAAAGACAGGAAGGTTTATTGAGCTCTAGATTTCACATAGTTCTTATACTCTTTCCCTAAATAACTGCTGCTGACTAGTATCTGAGGTAGGATATTGAGTTATTCTGTATGGACATTTGATCCACATGTATAGATCAAAGGCTGTAGCTAGAGAATGTAGCTAGAGAAAGCCTGAACCACAGAGATTTTATTTCTGTGACACAAATCCATACTTTAAATTTGTAGGCGCAGGATAAAACAAAAGCAATTATTTTCCCCCCGTTTTTCTTAAAACAGAAACATACAGTTCTGTAAACACTGGAACCAGTGATGTTTGATTTCCTTTAGAGTCGTGCCTACTGGTTAACTTCAAACTTAGGAAAAATATTTGCCAAGGTAGTGGCATTATAACACATCCCATCACTTCAGTTGCAGCAGTAGTATGGTTTCTTTTCTCTATTCCATGCCAGATCTATTAATTTTTTAATTTTTAATTGCAATTGGGTGGCATATTAAAAAATTGAGGAAGAAATGTAGGGAAACGCTTATATATGTGCAGCATGATTGTATAAACCTTGCTATTTCAGGAGATGAGGCTGTGACAGTCCCTTTGATGTCCTCTGCCCTTGCTTTCCATAGTTATCTACAGCAGCTGCTCAGTGACACATTTCTAGCCATTGCTTCTCTTAGACTGTTTACAACCACTACCAGTTCCGGCTATTATGACCTAAGAAATTTCAAATATTCTGAAACTCTTCTACCCAAATAAAATCGAAAATGTGATCCTATCAAGCTTAAGACAAAAGAATTCAATAGTAAATGACAGTCATTTAAAACAGATTTGTATGTTCCATTTCATCAACTTGAAATATGCTTTTAAATGATTCTCGACATTTAGTAATTATGCAGTTTTGATTAAATCAAACTACATACATAAACAATGCTGGCAGTGAATCTGCCACCATTTGTTTTCAGAGTTAGCACACCACTGAGATCAATACAGGAGTACCCTAACTTTCAGCTATATGTTTATTCTCATCAAAGACTCAGAAATGTTCAATTATATTTTATGAAAATTTGTCTCACAGATTTCCATCCTGCAGGGATGTGATTTCTAACTTTTTTTCCTGCCTAAACCATGATGATTCTGGCAATTTATGAGAAGTTATACTTTATAAATATAACTTATTTTACTCTTACATTGAAACCAAGACAGATAAGATTGAAAGACAGACAACAGTCTTGCTGAAATTATTGGTTTTGGTAGAAAATTCTTCTATTTTTTCTTGCAGACGTCTCTACTTCTGAATAAATGCCTAGCTAGTTTTCTACTTTCTTGACATCGACATATACATTTGCATAGGTACACAAACAAGGTCAGCAGGCACTAAATTTATAAAAGACAAGAAAACATTCTGAACAAAATGCTCTTTCAAAGGTGTTCTCCTTCAGTGTGAAATACATAACCTTTAATAGCCAATTTTCCTCAGCTTTATTATGTTTTTGCTTGTTTTATTTGACTCCTCATGGTCTCCTGCTGATCTGAATGAGAGCTTCCCAGATATTTGAATCATTACGGAATGGTGTTTTAGATAATTTCCATGGTGCCAAGTAAGAGGAGTCACAAAAACAACAGTAGAAAAAGATCTTCTTTTAGCCTGTGCCCATCTAGCCCTATGTGAGGAAGAACTTACCTAGATCTCAAAGCAAAAGAATTTTTCTCAGAAGGATTGTTTAATCCACATGGGTTTTAGTATCCTCCGAGTGGTTGCAGTGCAGTTGTTATATTACTAAACATTCAATACCCGTGTCTAGACCCATGAATCCCACCTAATTAATTGATTTGTGGTAAGCCTACAGTGAGGCTCAGCTGGCACTGATATGTCTTCTCACTTCTTGGCTGCTCTCTGCTCACTGGAGAAGAAAGAAGAGACACAGCTTCCATCCCACCTGCTCAGACCAGTCCAGCTGAGGTACAACCAGATAGCACAGTCAGGGTTCATACACACGGCTGAGGCTGCTCCCTCCTTTCTAGTGACCCCTGAAGTAAAGATTTGGGAGGAAAAGGGTGCTGGTAGTAGTAACCTGCAGCCACCCTTGCCCAGCCAAATTCCTTTCTCCTCCAGCTTAGCATTGGTAGTACCACCTTTATTCCCTGAATCTCCTCCTTCATGTCCAGCAGTGCCCAATGAAATAATTATTTTTCCGACAAAATTAAAAAAATTATAAAAATTTGGCATCTGAGGCTGTTAGAGGAAAAGCTCATTCCCTTGGTGTGAATAGGCTCTGATGTAGACAGCTGTTTCAGACTTCAGAAGTGAGTCAGTGAAGATCTCTCCCACCCCAGCCCTTTCTAGCATGGCTCTACTATTGCCACCCTGATGGTGGCTGAGTAGGTCATGGCAGGGGTTTCACTGAGCACCTCAAGGAAGCTGAAAGGAGGAGACAAGGTCAAGCTCTAATTTCCCCAGACTTTTTGGTTGCCTTTGCAACCCTCCATCATCTTCTCATCATGTCATGGTACTCAAGAAGACACATCGAGATCAAAATACACCTACTAAAATGCATATAAAATAGAAAAAAACAATTATTATACTGAATGTTCACGGGAAAAATGGCACCAAGACATACGGTATGGTGCCATAGATGCTTACATTAAAGCTGTAGACACAATGCAACTTTGATTACTTTTTCCACTGTTAGCCTATGTTTTCAGAGAGGTAACTATCTTCATACCAAACCTCTGGGATTCTTAAGAAGAGGTGATGGAGAAAACAGAAAATGTTTTGTAAAAAAATGGAGTATGTATTCTGCAATTTTTTAATTGAAATTCTAGCATTTTAAAAAATTTCAAATTAAATTAGTTGTTGGATAACTATGGTGGTCACAGTCCATCACAGAAGAGAAATGTCATTAGATCAACTGAAAGGGTTGGAAAAAATAAGGTTTAAGTACCGTGTCCTTCTTCAAGTCTGAAGCTAAATGTGTCCAAGTTCAGATTTGTTTTGTGAATTAATTCCTGAGCATACAGCCATATTTAACTATTATTGCAGTCACTGACATATTTGGGAATTATTTCTTTCAGTAAGAAATAAAAACTATTTTGGGATAGTTTAGCAGGTCAGTCAGTGAGTCAGCAAGCTTGTGAAAAGCCAGAACTGATGAAAGTCGCTGTGATCTTGGGGAAAAAAAAAAAAAAAAAAGTCAGGTAAGTAATCCTTTGCACTTCATTCTGCCACTGCATTAATTATGTTGTCCCTGACTGACTCCAGTCCTTATTGTGAATCTGGGACCAAATGTAGTGGGTGAAGCCTGTTGTGCTTTCTGACCTTTGTTTCCTACATCCATACTGCTAGCTCCTAGTCCTACATAAACCCACAGTTTATTGAAACATGTTCTAAAACGAAACTTAGAGGATTGCTTTGCTTAATACAAGGTTGTTATGCAACCTGATTTGTTGTTCAGGATTTTGTCACTTGGACTTCAGCTTTGCTCAACCTTACTCCTTGACAAAGCAGTGATGCAGAAAAGGAGAACTCCGTAAGTAATAAGACAGGAAGTTAGGTATTTATCTCTAAAAACTGTCACCAAAAGTAAGGAATATTGGCATGTATAGGATATATTTATGGATTATACTACAGTCAAGTAGAATAAAATCAAACTTGCTTTTCAAATGGTAACTAAAACCAGCTGTTTTGGGGGAACACGACATGATATAAAATTTCATTTCAGCTTCTTTAATTGATGTATTTGGCTTATTATATTGCAACAATGTAGAAAAATAAAATAAAATAAAACTTCCCAGGAAAAATATAGCTAAACCATAAAACCATTTCGTACAGAAGTCATGATACCAATCTGAACTTAATGTGACAGCTTGTAGAATTGCAACAATGTAGAAAAATAAAATAAAATAAAACTTCCCAGGAAAAATATAGCTAAACCATAAAACCATTTCGTACAGAAGTCATGATACCAATCTGAACTTAATGTGACAGCTTGGCATACAACAGTGGTGCGAACAGAAGCGTAAGCTGGGCAGAGAGTGGGATGGCAATGACGGTGGTCTGCAGGCAAGGAAAGGAAGGAGCAAAGCACATGGACTAGTGTGGGAGAAGTGAGGGAGTAGTGCATGGAACAGGAGGAGAAGACATCAGATCTCAGACTTGGAGACAGAAAGATTACAAATATCTCATCAGGAATAAAGTGTTCTTTGCAACTTCTGTTGAAAAGTTTTCCTGTTTCTTTCTACATATTTTGCTTTTTTTGTATTTCTGCTGCTTAATTCACAGCTATTTCTTGAGCGCTTTATTTTTAGAGAACTGGGAGTAGGTAGGAATCTCCTTACACCCATATTTCTGAGTTGCTGCTTCAGGTTTAAGTGTTCAGCTGTGAGCTCTATTGAAAATTTGCTGCTTTCACATTGCTCTTTTAAAGAAAATCCCATTGCTGAAAACAGAAATGCTTGCAAAAATTAGCCAAGGGCTTTAACTGTAAGGAGTTGCTGTTTAATATTTCTCTATAAATAGCATTAATCACAGTGTTTCTTTTCTTGAGAGACCAGCTGTTGGGTATGCTTAAGAAATACACACCTACTAGACAAGAAGCTGAATAAATAAATGTTTCTACTTCTCCGAGAAATATAAAAGCTAACTATATACATAGGTTTATATATGTGCATTTGGAATATATTCACTATATCCACTTAATATGAAATACATATATATTTCAAGTATATATATAAAATATATTTTAAATATATGTATATACATAATATATTAAATATATATATATTTCAAATTTGGTGTTTAAAGGATCGGACTGACAGTACCACAGCAGAGCTTTTAGCCTGTCACAGGACTCGTACATGTTAGAGAGATGCAGTCCCCAAAGGGCATATTCAAAATCATTCCTCTAGGGCTTCTTTGAGTTAGGGTAGTTTCATATTAGATGCTTATTCTACCGCTGATTTTCCAGGAGAAACTGCTACTTAGCATTAGTTGCAATGGATGAATCTAAAAATATTAATATTTTTATGCTGCAGGTAGAGGACTGGCATTTTAGGAAGCAGACTGACCTCAGCTGTTAGGCAGACATATCCAATGACAGTGTGCTTGAAATGGTAAAATAAGTTGTAATATAAGTTATGTGAGCAAGTCCCACAGGTTTTCCGCAGTACTTTCCTCTACTTCCAGAACTTATTATCACTAATAACAGTGAGGTGACACCAGGAATAAAAAAGGTAGCCTAAGAGCACCATTTATTTTGTTTCATAAGTAGAGGTTAGTTTCTATGTCACTAGAAAAATGTTGCATTTCACTGGAATCTCGACGACTGTTTTTAAGAAATTCACTCAAACACAAGGGTAGTTCTTGCCTGGGCAGCACTGGGGTCCATCCCCAAGGGTACTTCCCAGCCCTCAATAAAATCTTACTGTGCTTCGTTTTCCCCCTTACGCATTTCCAGAAGCAGATTACCCTGCCCAGTGGGAACCCTCACCAGCTAAAAACTGCTGGAGCCACAGTTTGAGTGATATTTGCCTCATTGTGATTAGAATTATTTCACTCTTTCAATTTAAATCCCTATTTGTAGAGCTTTTAATACTTGCTTCTGACTTAATTCTTAGCATGTGACTATACAAGGTGTTGAAACACCTGAGCTCACACCGTCTCCTGATAAACCAGTATGTACAACTGTTGTATATAGCAGAGATTTCTAAAGTAGATGCTATCCTGCCATCTATAGCCTCTTCAGAAAGCTTATAGCTGTCAAAATGGCCTTCTATAAGCGAGGATCAGAGGAGTTCTGGAAAGTCATGTGAAATCTCTGAAAATACCAGATTGAACCACAGCAAAATGTCTATGTTGCACAGCCATGTGTCAGTCCTCCTAAGCAGGAGGTTAAACAGAAACAAAAAGACTGATGTGAGTACTTCCTCAAAGTCAGGAAAGAGCTCAACATATTAACAGCAGAATTAATTCCTTATTTGAGATTCAGAGGTGACATCTATACCAGCATCAGAAAATATTCCAGGTGACTGGATCTCTGTATAGAGTCGGTAGACAACCAACTGCCAGACTTTGGCATGTTTCTGGTCCAGGTCAGGCAACAGGTCCCCCCGAAGAATTCACGAGTATTTGAAAGAAGTGTGCCCCGCCCTACCCTCCCAATTTAGAGACCAAACTTTAAATTGTTTTTACTAAGAGCCTCAGTGCCAGAGAATGGTACTTGGCACATTTAATTTGCTAGTATAGATATAGCCAGAGGGTGTATAGTGTTGTCAGAAGTATAGCAGATTTCAGACATCATCTGAACTACTGTGATTCTTTATGCTTATGGGGATTGTAATACACACAGCCAATAATTAAATGTAAGAAAACTTGAAATATGTCTTGAAAGCATTCTACTGATTTACTTAAAAATCTATATATGTTGATTAGAAACCAGAGGAACACAAGTCTGAAGTACAACAAAGTAAACCACAGTAATTCTGAGAGAGTTTATTTTACAGCATTGAAAGTACATATCCCACATATCATGCTCAGATTCTTAAAGATAAGATTTTAATTGTACTTTAGCCAATTAATTATTTCCAACACAAACATAAAGCAATAACAAAAACAGCAATAGGCTTACCAATACTTACGACTTTAATTTTCTGGTAAAGGAACGTAAGACCATTAGTGAGCTCAGAACATTGTCCCTCTGGAGTAAAATAATATGGCTTAATATTTTTGGAGCTGCTTAAAGCATAGAGCTACTGTATTTTCCCAAATTAAAGTATTTTCATTTTATTGTGCTGAAGAAATAATCCCTCAAGTATTTATAATGCATAGATATATAACAATTGGTATTTTTGTTTAATAGTGCATAGAAAATAAGGATAATGGATTTTTGAAAAGTAAGCTGCAGCAGCTTCAGGGACCTGAGGAGGCAATACATAGCCAAAGTGTTCAAATGGCTTCTTAAATTAGTTTCCTGGTTTACACAAGATGTAATATGCAAGAACATGGTCCACTGATCTTATATCTCCATTTTAAGAGCTTGCTATCCATGTAGGTAGCTTAACTGTACATTACAGTCCTTTTTCATTCATAAACACCTCAAAAAAACTCACTAACTGTGACATTAAAGCAAAAGTGGAAAGGGCAGAAACAGAAGAAAGCATCCTGAAATGTTGGCACAAAAGAACAAACAATTACAATGTGGAAGCAATTTAAAATTCAAATACAGTACTGGGAATGCAGGTGAAATAAAGACCTGAAAAAAACCGACTGATCTCTTTATGAAGGTGAGAGGAGTCACAAAAAGCAGTAGTGTAAATATTTTTTTTTAAATACATTGCTGGCTCTGAGAAATTTAACTACCTTCAATTAAGTCAGGAAGAACAAGTTATCAGACTGTGCCACAGGAGTTTGCAGACCATTGCATTCCTAACGAGAATAAAGCTTTTGAAAGATTCTACTCTCGTTTCATAACGCAGGAAAAGATAAGAAGCATTTGAAATATTTAAAATAGATTTTTGTGTTCTTGAGTTAAACATCCAGTTCTGATGAATCTTTAGGCCTCGCTTGGAATCAGATATTAACGGGCCTCGGTAGCCTAAGACTAAAGGAGTGACATTAGAAGAGGTTGATGTAAGTTCACTACACCATAGTGAATTAAAAGTCAGAGCAATTCACTCAGCTCGGATTGCGTGTTCTGGCAAGGCAAAAAGGAGGAGTATGCTGCAGAAGAGAAAATCGGGCTCCCACACAGCCATTTACTCGGTAAGTGCACAAAATACTAACAGTTTAGCCTTTTCAGCAAGAGACAATTAATAGAGTAGATGTGGAATAAAACACCGTTTCAGCGTCCTGCCTTTAAATAGAACTGCTGTAAGGAAGATTGCTAAAATGTTCAGACTGGAACAGCATACAAAGAAGCGAAGCGTAAGCTTTCTGGCGAGAGGAAGCAGCACCGCCCAGAACACCAGCAGGCTGCGTAAAGATGGCAGCAGCTGCAATCAAGGGAAGTTCTGATCACCAGGAATGATTTTAGATGCATCAGCATCTGCAGTTCTTCACGGAATTTGTCCGGGAAAGTTTCAGGCTTGGATATCTCATCTAATTTTAGGAATGTACTTGCTAGACCTCGGAGATGGTCCCCCAAATTTCTCAGGCAGTCAGTGTCAGAGAAATAGCTAATCTTAAAAACATAATTTGACTCCTTCTAAATGCCTGTTTTAAGAAGTGGTGAACTCCACCTTAGAAATTACTTTCTGTCTGCATCAACTGCAGAAGTCCAGATGAATCACTAAGATGTAGTTTAGGTAAACTGTGTAACATTAGTCAAACGTGCTCTAACTCAGGCATCACAAGAGCTCATGAAGGCAGAAACAAAAGACATACATAGAGAAAACAAAAATGCAGTTTAAGAGAACAAACTAAATGAAAGTAAATTAAATGAAAGAAATTTAAAGCCTAAAAATAGCAAGAGGGAAGACAATCCCATAGCAAATAAGTTAGTGAGAACGTGCTAAAGACCATGACAAAGAAGAAATATAAGAATCTTAAACTCTCTGAAAATGCATTCAAGGAATGTCAGATCTACACTGCAAGTGTTGCGCAGGTTTATTTATGCCAAAGAAATAATTACACCCTGCTTCTGGATTATTGTTCCCATTATCTCACATTAGTTTGTCTTAGCATCTGTTGAACAAACAGGCCACTGTGTAATGTTGATATCTACTAGACATGGATTCCAATTTTCATAATGACAGGAAATAAATCACAATTAGATTGTTAAGAATGTAAATATTTGGTAAAAAAGAATGGTTTTAAGCACACGACAATGGTTGTGCCCGTATCAGCAAGTGGGAGGAAGATCCATAGGGAAAACTTTGGTGCTCAGGACCCTGCATTCACCCTATAATCCTTCCAAAGTACTCTTACGTGAAAACATTGTAACTGCTACGTAGATTTTGGAGGAAAAATGAGTTTGGGCTAGCTGATATAGACTATGGTTGCTGGATTAATAATCTTGCATGCTATTTATATAACATAGACTGTGAAAGATACTGTCATACATCTAGCTGTGATCAAGCATTTGTCTTGATAATAAATAGACAGTAGTACACGTATACGCTGCATATATGAATAGAAAAGTGTAGGCTTCCGTCTTTCATGAGAGGTATCTTTATGACTGAAAGGTGATTTTGCATCACTAAGGCTATTTTCTGCTGTCTGCTACAGAATAACTTAACTCTGTGCGTCTGAGCAAACAGCCGGGGCTGTCCTCCCGATTGCGACCGTGACGGTGAGGCGTGTGAGTGCAGCAGTGCATGGGACTAACAAGAGCAGCTTGATTTTATTAATAACAGCTTAATGACTAAGGGGGGTTCTAAGAAACTCTGGTCGTGATCTGTGATTTCCCTTAACTCAATCCGCTGTCAGAGAAGGGAGATTATAATGGTCTGTCCAACCTACCTTTAGCTATCTCAAAGCAGCCACCAAGAGTCTCCACAAACAGCAGACAAACGTGTCAACGTCTAATGGGTTTCATACTTTTGAAAGCTGCCTGGCAGAAAAGGACCTGGAGATGTTGGTCGACAGCTGGTTGAATATGAGCCAGCAGTGTGCCCAGGTGGCCAAGAAGGCCAACAGCATCCTGGCCGGTATCAGGAACAGGGTGGTGAGTAGGACTAGGGATGCAATCGTCCCCCTGTACTCGGCACTGGTGAGGCCCCACCTCGAGTAGCGTGTTCAGTTTTGGGCCCCTCACTACAGGAAAAACATTGAGGTGCTGGAGTGAGTCCAGAGAAGGGCAATGAAGCTGGTGAGGGGTCTGGAGAACAAGTCTTATGAGGACAGGCTGAGGCAGCTGGGATTGTTTAGTCTGGAGAAGGGGAGGCTGAGGGGAGACCTTATTGCTGTCTACAACTACCTGAAAGGAGGCTGTAGAGAGGTGGGGGTTGGTCTCTTCTCCTACGTAACAAGTGATAGGACAAGAGGAAATGGCCTCAGGTTGTGCCAGGGGAGGTTTAGACTGGATATTAGGAAAGAATTCTTCACTGAAAGGGTTATCAAGCATTGGAACAGGCTGCCCAGGGAAGTGGTGGAATCGCCATCTCTGGAGGTATTTAAAAGACATGTAGATGTGGTGCTGAGGGACATGGTTGAGTGGTGGTTTTGGCAGTGTTAGGTTGATGGTTGGACTCGATGATCTTAAAAGCTCCCTTCCAACCTAGACAATTCTATGATTCTATGAAAAATACCACTGTGTCTTGCTCTCCTTTGCCTAACAAGAAAGCTTAGACAGCTTAGACTAGACACCAAGCTTTTAGATGGTTGAAGCAGGATGAAACCTTGCCACAGTGATGTCAAAATAATACATAAACCCCTTCTCAGTGAGGTTACTTTGTCTACTGTGGAGATGTGTGTATATCACACATCTAAGCATTACATCCAAAAATTACTTCTTAGGGAGTTACATGTCTTCGACGATTTCATATTCCCCTGTGCACTGATAAAGAAAAAAGGAAGTTTTATTAAAGGCAAGTCCTACTGTGAAACAGTTAATGCTCTAAAATTAGAAATCTTGAGCACCCCAAACTGCTTAGCTGTACATAATCCTCTGCGAATAAGTCAATTTAGAGAATAAATTTTCATTTATCTTTAAAAATATATGACTGCATCCCTGGATTTTAAAATCCTTTTGGCTAATTAGAGATACCATACAAACACAAGCAGCATCAAAACTATCAGGTGAAACATTCACATGGAGTTATACCCACCTTTGAATATTGAATATGCTTTGAACCTTCAAACTTTTTACACTGATGTTGAAATTTGCATCTCTTAGTAGTTCCAGTGGAACATAACATTAAAAGCTGCCATGAAATTTCGTAGCTTGAGAACCTGTATATCATGGACTATAAACCTTCACTGCGTTGTTTCTCTTTTAGGTTTAGTAATACACATTTGAACTAAACAGCACTTGTATTTTACTACTCAGTGGTTCTAATCTGATACTTAAAACTAACTGTGACAAGTTTTTTTTTTCCATGTAAGGACCAATAAGGGATTAGAGCAAGCTGGAGGACAGAGACAGTAGAGAACACCCAAACATTTTGAAAGGAACTGGGAGATAGTGCTTGTGTATTTCTTTCAAGCCTATCAAGCTTGCTATCATGTTCAGACTTCCTGGTGGTTGTTTTTAAATAAAATTTCCTACACAATTTTATTTACCATATCAACTATGGCAGAAGGGAACTAAATTCAATGAGTGATGAGTCTGCTGCAGTCCTAAGAATAATCATAAAAAGCAGTCACATTTATGTGACAAAAAATACTAATATGTACTCTCTGATAGGTGCAATTTCCATTGTATTTAAGAGTTGTTGAGTTCCAAATATTTATCTCAAAAATATTTATCACTTCCTAATTGTGTCCAAAATACAAGCAAAATAATTAACTTACAATCTGAATATTCTTAAAGTCTTTACACTTCTTGGTCTGCTCTTTCTTGTATTTCATTATCTGTTTTCCCCAAAGGTCACCTACAAGTCTGTTTACTTTCATGGGATTACAAATACAGTCTGGTCACAGAGCTGCAGTAACTACATCTCAGCTTTCTTTCCTAATTCATTCTGTTTTCCTCTTCTTGGTATATTCTTTGGTGATTTCAGGTTTCCTCTTGCTGCCTCACTGTTATAAAAAAAATGCAGGTTTTTCACAGCGCTAATCTCACTTTCCTCATTTTTTTTCCTTATCTTAAACCTTGTAGTATCCTGAACGTGACTTAGTCTCCCCAGCTCTGAGGTTGAGCCAGTGTGACAGACACCAATAATCTCTTGCGTGGTACCTATCCCAGAGTGAGTAAAGGCAACCTGTTGCTGAGACACTGAGGTTGAAATGAATTCACATTGATACCGCTTTAGTGCATTATGAGTACTCTTTTTAGGTTATTTTGGTGATTTACTTATTGTTTCTCCTTCTCTATTTCCTCTATTTATCATTACCTTTACATGAAAATGTTTCCTTACGTGACATGTTGAAATATTTGATCTTGTTATCTGTTATAAACTGTTACTGTATTTAAATCACTTCCTTAAATAAAATCTTATATTAGTTTCAGATCATAATATTCTCCTTATCTATTCTGTTACAATAGGCTTTAGAGTTTTACAAGTTACAGACACTACTTAATCCGTTAAGAAATTATTTTGTTAGCTTTCTGATGTATTTTACATAGGGAGGCGCTGATGCCTCCAAGATTAAGAGTTTCACCTTTGCCTTAAACGTGTTAGAGCTAATTTTGTAGACAGTTTCCCCTGAGATCCAGCCCTCAGTATATGAGCACAGATGCCTGGAAAGGTTAGTGCTTGCAATCACTTCAGTTTGGTAACTGATTCATATAAATGCATATGTTACGTGTGTTGGGATAGAAGAAGCATTACTAAGAAAATGCAAACTCCTTGGATTGTTGGTTTGTTCTCCAGCGGGAAAAAAGAACTGCAAAGAGCCCCAAGCACCTTACTAACTGGAGGGCAGTCATCTTTGCTACAGCGTTGGATAACAGGTCAGGAATATAAAGGCTGCTTTCTTTTTCTATTCCCACTCCAGGTGTACAAAGCTGCCATAAACCCAGCTGAGTTTATGTTGAAGGATTATCTGGGAACAGTCTTGTAGTAGCTTCTGCACAAGATCTTTGTGACTTTTATCGGTCATATGGACAAGAAAAAATGAGATAAGGATAGCACCCCTTTAACTTTAGCTAATGTCATACCGATAATGCATTAAGGACAGATGGCTTTTTGACAGTGATTTTTCAGATAATGCGTGAACTATATGAATATTTTCCCAGTAAAATTATCATTTTAATGTCTGTTACAAGGCTTGGGTGCACTTCACAACTTTTTTTATCCCTCTGTTTAACCTTAGGGAAATTACCACGTGTGTAATTTCCAAAAATGCATAAGCCTTTCACTATTAATGGACTTCTTATCCTAAGTCAATTAAGAGCTTATTGAAAGTTGTGTCTGCCAAGACTTTTCCTACCAAGTCTGCCTGCCTTTTCTTTAAGTTTCAAGGGCAGCATTTTCCTATATGGTGTGTATTGAAACATGCTTATGTGTAGGATCAGGAGCTTCTATACACTACCATAATACAAATAATTTTTAAAAAAGTACCTGAATATCCAGATTGGTTGAAGTTACATTGTGGAAAGTCTCTGTACTGAGAGATGAATAAAAATTTTTAACTCTGATTACAAAAGGTAAAATTGAATTCCTTCTGCACTTTTAATGACAAATGTATTAACTCTCTTACTGTAAAAATTGCCCCTAACAGGATTTCCAAAATTAGAATGATGAAATATCATTGTATAATTTAGTAAATATCAGCACATTATTCAAAACTGACATGCAAAAATTTTCACTGAGTATTCAGCACAGAAGTGGTCAATGGCTACCACATTTAAGGTCTTCTACTTTTCTAATACATTTTATATATTCACATATGTTCTCATTTATTCCAGATCTCATTTGCTAAACACTTCCTGTCCTTGAAGGAGTAATAAGAGCATGGCTGACACAGTTTGAAAAAGTCACACATTCAAACAGCAAATTAAAATTTTTGTGTGCTTTTGCTGAAATATTTCAATGTCTTACAACACCAGTTGCACAACAACAATTAATTCCAGTCAAGATACATCAAAGAATGAAAAGGTTTTTAAACAGAAGTTTTGACAAATAAAAATATCGAGAGGAAACACTTATTAATTAAAAACTCTCATTAGTGCTGGCGTTTCTACATTATTTTCTACCCCGCCTTTGTATCACATATCAATACAATATATTTTGAATATTGTCTTGGGACCGCACTTGGTATCACAGCATACAAGTAGTTTTGAAGGAAGCCTATGCTTAGGGCAGAGACTTCAGGTGGATTTCTTAATGTAACAGAGGAAGAATACCTGGATTCACTCAATTTATCTGAAATAGGTGCCCAGCCTTGCCTTGTGTGGGCATCCTTGCAGACAACTGTCAAACTAGGAGGCATCTTCAGTGGGGCCCGGGCCCCCATGCCGTGAACTGAGAAACTATTTCCCCTGAGCAAATGGCCACAAGAACAGTTCTCATTCACAGGACTCCCAAATTACCCAAGAAGGGTAGAGAGCCCAACGATAGCTCTGAGGGTTTTGAGGCTTCCTGGGGAGAAGAGGGAGCTTTTGACTCGGTTGCTGCAGACCTTATACTCTGCACTGCAGTTGATGGATTTTCTATGAAAAATGGTACCTACAGCAGGACTCCTGCTGAAGCTTTTCCTCAGATCTGTGCACCTGCAGAATACATTTCATTATGCAGCATAGGCGACGATAACCTTCATAGATTACAAACAGCAAAAATGTACAAAGTAAAGCCATTGTACATACCCAGCATGTGATTTGTGAACTCTCATGACTTGGTCAACTCAAAGCAAATGTTTACCACAACATGCAGAGGCACAAGACACAAGAGGGCTTTCCATGCCAAGTTTCAGCACTTGATACTAGCAGCAGTGGAAGTGATTGTGTTAAAATTGGAAGTGTGCTTGTTAGTTTGTTGGTTGGTTTTCCTTTGTTTCTTACTGTGAGAGAAACATATTTCACTCTTCTTTTTTACAGTGTTCTAAAAACTAGTTAATTTATGTTTGAAGAGAAAGAACAAGCCTGTGGGAAAAGATTAAGTCAAGGAAATGGTTCCTCAAAGTTTGAAGTTTAGGAAAGTGATGGGCAAGTGAAATATGTGCCTTGAGACTATATTGCAGATACTGCTTTCTGCAATGAAAAATCCATTTTCAGCAGACCTTTCTGAAACACATCACAAATTCTGAAAGCATAAAAAAAATCCGTGGATTTTACTTCTTTATTTAACTTTCAAATCATCAGAATTTATTTAAATATTTTGATCTTGATTGACTTACAGCATATCACTACACTTTGAGGGATCTAAATAAAAAGGGGGTGGATTTTTCGGTTTATTCAGGGCCCACTGGGGAATCTGTGCACAGAAGGTCAGATATTACAGATGCTGTTGACTTGAGCCTCTGTGTACCAAAGGGGAAAAGTAAACTCCCAGCAAATCTTCTCACACACAAAAATATGTATTTTTGCTACACTGGAGAGCAGGCCGAAAGTAGAGAAAAACAGAGATGGTTTTTATTTGGGTGACTGCTTTTACAAGATTTAACTAATTCTAAATCCACCAAATGAGATAGATTTAAAATGACTGTAAGTCCGCAGATATAGAGGGCTAAAATTCTTGTCGCTGACTGATACTATGTTCATCATTAAGCATCTCTGCTTGTAATAACACTGAGTAAAATGTTATTATGCTGACAAAAAGACGAAGTATTATCAGCGGTAGCAGAACCAGAGAAAACATCCCATGTAAAAAGGAAAAAAAACGAACCCAAAACCCTGGTGTTTTCCACTTCCTTTCTCCCCTACAAAAATGACAGTAATTTTTAAAGGGTATTCTGCCACAGTGAAAGATTGCAAGGCTCGGAGGTTGCACATACATTCTCTTTTTTAGTGTCAGTTTTACTCATAGCTAAAATTATAGTTATGATTCTACCTGTATATGTCACGGTACCACGCATTCCCCAAGGATGGAGAGGAGAAAGTCCTTGGAGGGGCTGCAATTCTCTTTGTCAACTCCCCTGGCCAGACAATGGGAACTAGATGGGGTAGTACCTCCATTCAAAATACCTGCCTAAATAACAAAAGCAATCTGCCTTAGGGCGATTATTCAGCTATGCTGCCTAATACAATAACAAATCATGGGGGTTTTTTTATAGTATCCAGATTTGTGTTAATCCTACATAATTTAGTGTCCTATTTGTAAATTTCTGTAAGACACATTATTTTCAGTTTATTCAAATTAATACACTATTTCAGCTGAGGCAGAATGTGGAAAATGGAATAACGATGTCTGGTTGTTACATTTTACATCTAAATTCTAATTCACGCTGAACTGCGATAATGTCAGCAAATGAACACAGAGGTCAAAAAATATTTTTTAGAAATAACACTGGAATTTTGAAGGAAGAGCAGTCTCTTCATACTTTTTTTACCATGAAAGGTCAATTTCAAGAGAAGTCAAGAAGTCATATTAACGCAAAAGGCATTGCCTGTAACATTACCCTACACTGGGTTTCCAAACACAGCTCCTGGAAGATTTTTTATGACCAACATTAGCTCTTACTCAAAATAGCAAAAGCACAAATTAGACACAACAGCTCACAATTCAAAACGCAATTTGCAGATTCAAACAGAGATACTGTCAATGGTACACACTGAGCTGGGCGTGGTGGGTTGACCCTGGCTGGATGCCAGGTACCCACCACAGCCTCTCCATCACTCCCCTCCTCAGCTGGGCAGGGGAGAGAAAATACAACAAAAAGCTCATGGGTCGAGATAAGGACAGGAGATCACCCAGCAGTTACCATCATGGGCAAAACAGGCTCGACTTGGGGAAAATTGATTTAATTTGTTACCAATCCAATCAGAGTACCATAATGAGAAATAAAACAAATCTTAAAAAAATACCTTCCCCCCACCCCTCCCTTCTTCCCGGGCTCAACTTTACTCATGAATTCTCTCCCTCCTCCCCCCGCCGAGCGGCGCAGGAGGACAGGGAATGGGGCTTGTGGTCAGTTCATCACACATTCTCTGCCGCTCCTTCCTCCTCAAGGGGGGGTTTCCTCACACTCTTTTCCTGCTCCAGCATGAGGTCCCTCCCATGAAAGACAGTTCTCCATGAACTTCTCCAACACGAGCCCTTCCCACAGGCTGCAGTTCACAAACTGCTCTAGTGTGGGTCCCTTCCGCAGGGTGCAGTCCTTCAGGAATAGACTGCTCCAGAGTGGGTCCCTCATGGGGTCACAAGTCCTGCCAGCAAACCTGCTCCAGCATGGAGTCCTCTCTCCACGGGTCCACAGGACCTGCCAGGAAACCTGCTCCAGCGTGGAGTCCTCTCTCCATGGGTCCACAGGTCCTGCCAGGAGCCTGCTCCTGCATGGGCTTCCCACAGGGTCACAGCCTCCTTTGGGTGCATCCACCTGCTCCGGCATGGTGTCCTCCACGGGCTCCATGTGGCTGTCTGCTCCACCATTAACCTCCATGGGCTGCAGGGAGACAGCCTACCTCACCATGGTCTCCAGCACAGGCTGCAGAGGAATCTCTGCTCCAATGCCTGAAGTACCTCCTCCCCTTCCTTCTCCACTGACCTTGGTGTCTGCAGAGTTGTTTCTCTCACTCCTCTCTCCAGCGGCAGATGTGCAGGAGGGTTTTTTCCCCTTCTTATCCCAGAGGTGCTACCACCATCAACAATGGGCTCGGCCTTGGCCAGCAGTGGGTCCATCTTAGAGACGGCTGGCATTAGCTCTGTCAGACATGGGGGAAGCTTCTAGCAGCTTCTCACAGAAGCCACTCCTGTAGACCCCCTGCTACCAAAAGCTGACCAAGCCAACCCAATATGCTGGGCTTGCAAATTAGAGACTACTTTTGGAAATTTGGCCCATTTCAAAACCTGATCATAGTGGACTAGCTTGATGAATTTCAGTAGAATGGTCTGATATTATTGGTTTCTTATATTGAAGGAAAATATCAGATTGCCCCAAACTTTTTAAAGAGAGTAGCAGCTGATCATTGGTTTCAGATTTTACTTTTAATTCTTAGTGATCTTGGTGAGGCAAAAGTTGGATCCTTTGATAAAGGAGAACAGCTTCAAATACAAAGAAGTGGGTTAGGGGAACAAAACTTAATAATTTTAGTTGTAGTTTGCTTTGAAGTTCTTGGATTTCATGGTCAAATGACCATGAAATACAAGCTGGGCAAAACCTCATGCATCGGGTTACCATACTATATCTGTTGGAACTAGGGTTGAGCTCTCGTTCTATAGTACAATGGAGAAATATGCTTGACTATGCTAGATGTCTTTACATTAAAGGAAAAGTGTTTTTTTTTTTTAAGAAAAGCATCTGACCCCTCTATGAGAAGACTGTCTTGATGTTGTGTCTTGAACTTCCTTTAAGGATACACTGAGGCCTCTGTTATGCTCTAAAGAATAGACTTTTGAGATCAAAGATGTACTCAGTATTTCATAGCTTTCCTTATTTTATATCTAAACAAATGCTTTTTGAGCATATCAAATCACTTGGCATAGGTTGGCATCAACTCTTTCGGGTAAAATATTTACCTAATAGATTAATTATGAAAGCACTAATTATTCTATATTTCTGTAAGGCAAACTGTTCCTTTCTGGAAAAGCTTCAAAATTCTGACCTGGTGAGGCATTTCTGTCAGGCACTAAAAATTAACATACAAATTTACTGAACCACTAGCAAACTTTGACGTTTTAATTCTTTCTGCTATGAAATGAGATGATCTTTTATTTCAGGAGTAATCTTTGATGTTGGCAGTTACACAAATAAATTAGGAAAATCCCAGTGACAGGAAAAGTGTTGACGAATTACTGCATTGCACGAATAGATTCTTAAAAGTGCAGCTGACTGACTCACTACAAATAAATGTACGGTTCATGTAAATTTCTGGTAAATTAACCCAGACAGATATGTTGCTTAATCAGTACCCTATAGCTACTGCATAGATGTATGGAGAAGTAGTTTTATTGACATAATTCTTTAGGAGGTGACTTGCCATTTTGTCAAAGTGATGATATCTGTTTCATTCAGTGCGGTATCGTATTTTTAAACTTGTATATAACAAAACACACGTTGCAGACAATAGAGAACAGAGTAGCAAGACTGCTTAAAATCTTTTTCTACTGGGTGGTTAAAAGGCATAGCCCAACACATTGACCTGGCCTCCAGCATCTTCATTGAATTGCCTAATATTTATAACCTTTAAGTAACAGAATAAGTCCATCTGACTCTTCTTATGAAAGACTGCAAAATTGGAGATGGCCTATGGTCAAATGCTGTAACAGTGAGAGGACATAAGGCAGCCCCCTCTGCTCTGGAATTCTCTTCCTAGTCAAGAGGAGAGCACAAATCTTGCTTTTAGGTCATCATGCAGTTTCAGACAAGCTTAGGGGTTTACTCATGTATTTTGTATTTATTAAAGGTCTTTGCACTGAGATGATATTGAGCATGAACCGTTAGTTCTCACTGGTGGTTAGTTCTCACTGGTGTGCTGTTCACCACCCTGAGTTGGTCCTGCAGATCTTCCTCCCTACCTTAGAGGAAAGCCCTAAGCAAATTGCAAGATCTTTTGATACTTTCTCAGGAGAGAGCTGGAAGAAAAAAAGATATATCTACATTAGAGTTCTAGTTTGGATTCACTTTTGAATCTTCTGAAGTGAATCTTCTCATGTACCAGAACTGTGGAGTTGTCTCAGAGTGCTGAAATTGCTTTTGGGTATTCATCCAGGATCACAGAATCATAGAAACATAGAATGGTTAGAGCTGGCAGGGACCTTGAAGATCATCTAGTTCCAACCCCCTTGCCATGGGCCAGGACACCTCCCACTAGACCAGGCTGCTCAAAGCCTCATCCAACCTGGCTTTGAACATCTCCAGGAATGGGGCATCCACAACTTCTCTGGGCAACCTGTTCCAGTGTCTCACCACCCTGACAATGAAGAGTTTCTTCCTAATATCTAATCTAAATCTCTCCTCTTTCAGTTTAAAACCTTTACCCCTCGTCTTATCGCTACACTCACTGATAAAGAATCCCTCCCCATCTTTCCTTTTGGCACTCTTTAGGTACTGGAAGGCTTCTATAAGGTCTCCCCAGAGCCTTCTCTTTTCCACGTTGAGCAACCCCAATTCTCTCAGCCTGTCTTCATAGGAGAGGTGCTCCAGCCCTCTGATCATCTTTGTGGCCCTCCTCTGGACTTTCTCCAACAGGCCCGTGTCCTTCCTGTGCTGAGGACTCCAAAGCTGGACACAATACCCCAGGTGGGGTCTCACCAGATTGGAGTAGAGGGCCTCACCTCCCTCGCCCTGCTGGCCATGCTTCTTTTGATGCAGCCCAGGATGCAGTTGGCTTTCTGGACTGTCTGTAGTGGGCCTCATCCACTTGGTCTTCCTGGTCAGGTGGCCTGTAGCAGACCTCCACTGTAATGTCACCTGTCCCTGCCTTCCCTTTAATCCTGACCCATAAACTCTTAGTCGACTTCTCATCCATCCCCAGGCAGAGCTCCATGCACTCCAGCTGGTCCTTGACATAGAGGGTGACATCCCCTCCTCATCTCCCCTGCCCATCCTTCCTGAAGAGCTTGTATCCTTCCATTCCAACACTCCAGTCATAGAAGCCATCCCACCATGTCTCTGTGATGCCAAGAAGATCATAGCCCTGCAGGCACGTGCACGTCTCTAATTCCTCGTTTGTTCCCCCTGCTATGTGCGTTTGCATACAGGCATTTAAGTTGGGCCCCCGATGAAGCTGACTTACTGGCTGGAGTGGCTGGAATTCCTTTGTGTCGGATGATGATGTGTCGGCTGGAAATAAATCGAAAGGTGGTCTCCCATTGCTGGAGCATTCATCTCAGGAGATCAGACAAAAATTACTCTCCTTGAAACATGTATTGTGTAGGCATAAGGTGCTCACACCTGTTCTCTATTTCTGCACCATAATTTTGGACCACACTAATTACATTACTGCCTGTGTAGTCATAGCTAGTAAGTTCAAGGAGTGATGCAATATTAGGGGATATTTTGGGTTGGCTGTTTGTTTTTTACTTACAGCATTTCAAATCTTCCATTTCCTGGGACATACTCAAAATAATTTCTCTCAATTTTCAATTTATGAGGGATTTACTAGCAATACTGGCTTTGGAGATTCTCTGTTCTATCCGCTCCCCTTGCAGCTCATTCCCCTTTCCTAGGTAATTTTTAACATTGATTTCTTCAGGGATGTGGTCTACAGCAATACAAACAAAATTGCTTTCGCAAAAGCCAAGGGGTAGCACACACAGGATGGATGTGGAAGCTTCTTAATTAAGTGCTATCACCAAACTGCTCTCATTGTAGAACTATGGACTATTCACAGCTATTAAAACTAACAAGGCTTTCTCACCTTGCAAAACTTTCCTTTGCAGATTAGGTACATATATAGGATACACACCCAAAATAAATAAACAGATTATTCCTTCACTCTTGAATGAATCATATGACTTTACCCAGTAATTAATCCTATTCAACATTATTTTGTTACTCCTAAATTTTAAACAGACTAAGCTAATGCCTTTTCTCTTTACATAATCTATTATTGATTTTTTTTCCTATTCTCCCACAAATGTAAAATTGCAGGCACTGCCTCAGAGCAGATTAATTTCTGTACTAGTTAATGTAATAAGTGTCTTGACCTAATTCCATTAACTATGTTCTGAAGTTAGTTTTATTCCTCAAAATTCCTACTTTATTTATCCCAATAATACTCCTCTAATAAAAAACAAGTCTAATTGTACCGAGGGAAAATAGGGAAATAGAGATAATAAGTGTTTTTCCCACTGACACTTAAGAAGTCACTGACACTTTTCTAAGTGAGATTTCTTCATTATTCTTCTTTAGCTCTGTCTGCATTGCAATATTCTTTCCTCGACCCTCCCTCGGAATTTTAGAATCACATTTGAATATGTCATCATAGATTAAATCAGAAACTTTGTTGTCTTTAAAAAAAAAAAAGAAGCTGTGGGGTTTTTTTTCTTTACCATGTATTGAGTTTTCTTTTTTTCTGCAGGGGGATCCTGCTGTAACTGACTGCTGTCTATGAGTGACAAATGACACACACTGAAGTCTTATATATAACAGACAAAAAATTTCAGTTCCAAATCAAATTTTATTACTGGGTATTACTACCTGAATTGGAGCCGTTTCTCGTTCTTTTGTGTAGGAGCATAGAACTGAACTTCACTTTGTTTGGCACTTTGAAAATGTCCAAACTATAGAAGGTTGGAGTCTCTGGGTAGATCTTCTTGAACTATTTAGTAACCCAGATTGTTTCCAGAGTTCTACAGTTCCTTAAAAATAATATTATAATACCTCATTTTTAATTCAGATTCCTCTTTCTGGATGCTGTTTTTCTCTGGGCATAATTAACAGTAGCATCTTTGTGGCCAAAACCACATTTGAGCTTTTGAAAAACACTTTCCTTTCTATTCCCATCATAATGATAATGCAGGTAAACATACCACTGCATTCATTTTTAAATATTGCAATAGAAGACTAAAGCAGTTCCTCAATGTATAGAACCTAAAATAGAATAGTTCACTTTCAAAGGAGAAGAAACAAAATTAAATAGAATGACGAATGCTAGAAGCAAGTAAACAAACAAACAAAAAGGTGCTGTCAACATTTTTGCAGCAGTATTTTTTCTGCTTACTATACAAACAGCAATCCATACAGCCCCTTTCATTCTTCAGTAGATAAAATAAGGTCAAAAAGAACCTTATTTGTATTAATTGCCTTTTGCCCAAATGATCCTCTTGCATCAAACATTAACAACGGCTTTTGTAATATATCCTTGGTGAGTGGAGAATTCTTCAGCTCCCTTATTTCCTGTTTACAGCGTATGGCCTATCCATCTATATCAAATCGGATTGAATTTCAGACCCATCTAAGACCATAAATTCTAACTGGTATCAAAGTAGAAGGAGGCTAAGAGCTGGCAAGAAGCCACAAAAGGAGATGATGATTACAAGAAGAATTACTAGAATTCAAGGTCATGAGTGATCAATTAAAGTATATATAAAACACCAGATAATAATTATCCACAGGTTATTTTAACTAAATGTCTCTTGCTTAATAAAAACTACATCGGAGTGTACAGAGAAGAGGCCACTGACTTGATCAGAATAGTAACAGCATTTTTACACAAAGTATGACATTTACAGCTGGATCTTCTTTTCACTGAAGCTCATTCAAACTCATTTGGACATAAATGTTAATAAGAACTCAGAGTAAACAGCTCACCTCTGACAGAAAGAGTAGAAACTGAATCAGTGGCTAGTTTTATGTATTGTCTTTCAGTACATTAAAACAAAATTGCTAAGAAAATCTGAAGGAACTGAATGGAACGAATCTGTTATTGAATATGCCAATTTCGTGAAGGAAATCACAGAAAGATGGGAGAAAAAAAGTAACAGGATTATAGACATGGTTCTTTATATTGATTAAATTCAGAACCTCTGCTGTGATACGGACTCACAATTGTGTCTAAGCCCAGCCTCTACTATTTAAATCCCACCTGAGATCTAGAAAACCCATACGGTTTTACATTCCTCATACAGGATATCTGTGTAGTTGCAGCATATTTGACATGGGTCTTCCACTTGAAGTGGTAAAAGTCTGAGAACATCATCTCATATAAAATACTCTGAATTTGAGGGGGCTCTTTCTTCCCCTGATACTCTGTCAAAGTTATTTCTACTTTATGTGGTTTTGGTTGAATAACTGCCCTCACTGGGGTACTAAGATCATTTGGGCCATACTGGGCCATACACTATTTTTAATACAACTAAACCAGATGCCTTCTTGCTTGCACGCAAATTTATTTTGGTAGCTCCACACATGCACCCCCGATTACTATTAGTACAAGACATTTTAGTCCCTTCAATTGGTGCCCAGGTTTTTGGCTGTCACCTTATTTTAGAGAAAAAGCCTGTTCTCCAGAAAAAAAGCCTCCCCTCAGCGCCCCAGACCAGGACTGGGGGCTGACACAGGGTCATCTGTGTGTGCCTGGGTAAGTGTGTGCATGAGACAGAGTCAATCTCCTGGATGCTTCTTCAGCAACGCTAGTCCAGCAAGGTTTTATTTCCTCTTCTGTACAGCAGAAAGGGTGTTTATTCCCTTGGGCTTTATTCCCCCTTTGTCCGTTTTTTCCCCCTCTATAGAGCTATAGGGTTTCATTTCTTATCTCTTTGAGCTTTGTTGGCTTCAGAGCTCCTTCTCCTCTAGGGAAGGAGCAGAAGACTCTGCTCTTGGCCAAGGACAATTCAAAGGCGTTCTTCTGATTAGTCCTCCTCATCAATGAAACAGAAACTTCCCACAGCTCACTCTCTGCTCTCTCTCCCTCTCAGATTTTCAGCAAGTCCTTAAAGGTTTGCCTACATTGCCTTCATACTCCACCACTTTGTTGCATTAAACCACAAGCAATTTATTTTGGCTTAACAGAACACTCGTCATATGCAGAACCATGAATTTATTAGCAGTCTAATTAGTGACTTGGCAGGCTAATACAACAAAGACATATATTAATCCAGTTACAATGATACTAACATGTGTATTCCAAATTATCCAATTATTGCTAATTCCCATTAATTTTACTCTTTCAGTTACACACTGACTTCCTGCAATCTAACCCTATCTCCTAGTATTACGCTTACCCTTCCCATGACCTTTGGAATCCTAAAATTGACACTGCCAGCCTCACTTGCGAAGAGGAAGGGGTTGCACTGAGTCACCAGTGACCCGAGTTCTCCGCTGGGTAGGGTCTGCTCTTGCTTTTCTCTTTGCTCTTGGGTCTCCTTAGGGTTATTTTGACACAGGTCTGTTTGACCGCCCTGCCTCTTATTATTGCCCTCAGGTTAGTTACACAACGACCACTTACTTTTTCATCCCTATACTCACTTAAACCATACAATTGCAGTGTCAAGCTAAAGCAAAACCAAGTTGGGCAATAGTCTCCTAACTCCTACACCATTTTGCTGTTACAAACCCACAATTGCCCAAGACAATTGCTGAAAAGTCCTGAAGTTAGTCATTAAGTTTATTAGAAAGCCTGTGGTCAGCTGCTCGCAGCACAAGGGGTGCTTTTGCTTAGGGTCACTTAATGTTCGCATGTAATTCCTCTATAATGACAGGAAATAAGCTTAATCAACACCTTATTTGTCCATTCTAGGAGTATGACTGAATAATGTAGAAAAAAAATAAAATTAAAAATAACTTGGTAAAGGTAGCTAAATGTCTTTGGAAAAGTCATTTGGTAGGAATACTTGGCACGTTTTTTCCAATATCTTAGAATACAAGTATGACTATAAACCTTAGAGCTTAAAAGCTAGAGAAAAATTTGATTTAAAAAAAAAATATTTTGTGGTGCCAGAGCACATTGCAAATTTTTGCACTGTTGTAGAAAGATGAGCAAAAAAGGGATATTACAACTGCAATGAACATTATCTTTTATTTCCTATTCTATTTTGCATGGGGACTATTAAATAGAGACTCTCCTAGCATTTTTCACACAATAAAAACAACAGTAAAATTCTTACTTTCTTCTAATTGTCCACTTTAATTTTTTAGTTTTTTTTTAACAAAGCATGTCTGTCTCAAATGAAGCTGCAGCCACTTCCTTTTGAAAATGAGCTGAGAATGGATTGCAAAACGTATAATATAGCATAGCATAGCATAGCATAAAGTATAGTACAGTATAGTAAAGTAATGCAGCTACTTGAACAATTCAAGAAATGTATTGCACCCATGTTTCTGCTCATGAATTACCCACAAATGAATCAACAAATCCATAAAAATCATGCCCATCAGTACTGAAATTATTCAACGCAGAACGCTATGGAATTTTTGGCAGAAGCAGGCCATGAATTATGTACTCATAAGTTTCTGTCTGATTGATTTATTTATCGGTGACCCAAACCACATAACATCGCCTCTGTTCATTGATAATAACTTATCAGTGCTTCGACTTACAATCAAGTTTACTTTCTTTGTGAAACACATTTTCTTCCTTAATTAAATTAGTCTTGGCTACTTGTGTACATTCATATGATCGGATAGATTTTGGTCAAATACCATTGTAACATAAATAATGAATCTAAGCAAACAAACTATGTGATATGACAAATTAGGCTTATACGTTGGCTACAAAATAGAATAAGCAGAAACCAGAGCGAAAGGGAAAGCTGAAAGAGCATGACACACTATCGCAGTGACACAGGTACTTCCCAAGAAGGAGGGATTTCTATATCCTAATGCCTGTTCCCAGAACTGGTAATTATTTTGGTGCCAAGCAATTGTTGGCTAAAACTGAGTAGTGGCAGTGGTTTCCAGAACTCAGCTCTTCCCCCTCTCACAAGCTGAGCACTTGTTTGTGCTTTCTTTGACCACAAAATACTGTACTCCCTCTTGCATATTGGCATAGCTTCCACGGACGTCTTGGCACACTGCTGCCTGTAGAGAACCAGCACACACAAAATACTACAGTTTGCAGAACATCAGCTCCTCCGTTTGGTAATACAAGGCAGATTTCAAGGACAGGCAAGTTAAAAAAAAAAAAAGGTGCTTAAGAACTACTATTTTATCAGCAGCTTCAAGAAACAGTACTAAATCCTGCTTGGTTCCACAGTGTCGTTTAGCCACTTGCTATTTGCTTCTTTTGCTCAGCTGGTGATGAGTGCTGGAAGTCTGCATTGATGTTTTCAGTGTTACTGAAATTCTCTGATTTCGAAGTAAGAAGCCCAACATCCCTCAATAAATACCTGCTGGGAATACATCTTTCATATGTCCAGTTGTTCAGGTACCCATTTTTGATCATCTTTCATAATAACCTGCTCAGGGAAGCAATGGCAAATTGCTCTCTTGAACAGCCTGGGATGCTGAACTCCTCCTGACTGAGGCAGTCAATATTCATTCCTGCAATAGTGACAGCCAAAACAGTACCAGTTTGCCCCAGTCAATCCTTGACTTTGGCAGTGGGGTGCCCTGGTAAGGTGTACCTGTGCCTGCAAAAGGGGTCAGGAGCAGGGAGGGACGGTTCGGCAAACTTCCTTACCATCTCTCCCACCCGCTGCTCAACCTGTCTGCCATAAAAGCATGAGATGCTGATTTCAGTCACCCTTTCTCAGTGAACAGCTGTTCAAGGAAAGTTTTTGTTTGTTGAAGTACAGCAGCCTCTTGCTTTCATTTGATGTTACGGATAATTTTACTGCCTCTTTCCATTTTGCTGCTGTCGTATGTACAGTTACAGTTTCTTACCCTACGCAATGAACTGAGGAAATTTCTGGGACAGCGAGTTACAGGGTATTCGATGCACATTACAGATTCGGGAGAGCAAAGAAATGTTTTTCTTTTGAAACAAAATAACACTCCTGTGAAATTTTAGTGATTTGTCATTGTATATTTTAAGCAGCCTCTGGCACATTACTGTCCTCTGATGGGCTGTCAAGATGCTTCTCCCTGTAATTTGCCCCTTACTCATGAACTTAATCCACAATAAAAGTGGCAGGCGGAGACCAGATTGAGAAAGGGGTCTAATGCTGATTGTCAGTGTACTTGTGTCTTCCTTACTCCTTCTCCTAAATTGGGGATGGCTAAATGGCAGCATCAAGACTGGCAGCAGTTTCCCTGGGACATGTGGCATTTTTACCTTGCCTTACATGTGATTTCCAGGACAGAAACTTCTAACTTGCATTCCTTAGAAAAGTACGCTCTGCTTCCCCATAGCTTTGATCTCTTCCCACAACACAAAATTAAATGAAGGAGCATTCATTTTGGTAGTAAAATATTAAGTATAATGAAGTTCACAAAGCAATTAAGTTTTACAAAAGGGCTTTTTTTCCTGATGAATACAGCAAATATTAATGTATAAAAACTAAAACTGGAACATCTGCAAATTCTGGTGTTTATATCAAGACAACAATTTGACTTCAATAGCTGTGTGAATGTTTTTGTACAGACAGAGAAATGTTTGTAATGTCTGCATAAGACATACCTACATTTCCTGGAAAATCTAATTATACTCTTTCATCCACTTCTCTTTACAAAGCCTTTAACCTTGACATCTATTTGGCTTAGTAAAATAAATTATTTATTGTTTTAGTGGTAATAGTCTTCTGTTTCCATTCTCTAAGCCAAGTGTCATCTCTGGGTGTGTATTTGTATGTACGGATGCAAGCTTATGTGTGAAAACAGAAGGAAATAAAGACAGTTCTGTAATACAATATCTTCCAAATTCAGCAGTTCACATCTATTTTCATGAATGCTGTTTTAGTAAAGTCTTTTGCACAATTTGCAGTTTTCCTATTGTCAGACGAGTCAGATCTTAATGAAACTTCTTGGGCATTATCTAACGTAACACCCCAAAACTGCGAGTTTGACTTAAAATCACAGTGTATTATTGAAAATATTCAGCATTCTCTTGACTTATTGTCTCTTTGTATGATTACTTTCTTTATATTTTGTAGATTTTTATGAAATCTCAAGGGCTAGAAATTTTCAAATAATTGCTTTATTCAAAATTATAGTATTTAATATAATTTGGAAAAATATAAACTGTCATCACTAAAACAGCTACTTGACAGCTGGCTTCCATATAACAATGGCAAAAGCAAAACCTTTTGCAGGATTGGGGTTGCAGTGAAACTGAAAAATTGTGAACAGAAGAAAGGGGAAAACGCATAGAAGCCTTTCACTGTAACAAACTGAATCAACTCCTAATAATCTCATAGGTTTCTTAAGCTGTTAAACCTGACTGTCCCTTGAAATAAAGAAATACTAGATGAGACTATCACAAATTGGCTTAGCTCAAATTATGTACAAAATAATTAATGTATTTTTTCCTAATTCTCCCCCAAATCAATACAGTAATACCATAGGAGAATATAATTTTGTGAAGTGTACTCATTATAACCAAAAAGAACTGAGCATTGATAGTTCCTTAGTTGTCTGATATTACCCAGTTTTCAGTGAATTCCAGAAATCATTTATGTACTTGTCAGTGTTAAGATACGCTTCTCAGGAAGTTATATATTGTGTGCAAGGCTTATTACATCCAGTTGACATAGATTTTTAAGTACAGCTTGTAGATAAATAGAAACATTCCAAAAATTAAGGGCTTTCTATTCTGCTTATCTCTGTAAGTAATTTCCCATATATATTCCCTGTATATTATCATACTGCTATGCCATTTATTTTGCATTTACACTAACTTGCATCTCCACTTTTTAATCTCCACTTATGCGCCGTATTTATGAAAGGAAAGCATGAAGAACCATGAGAAGAAAAGCTGGATGTGATAACAAGTTTGTAATCACGGCAAAACTATCATCCATACTAGCCATCAGGACAGCTGCTGTTATTTGCTGGTTCCTGGTAACTCTTAGCCGTTGGAGCCTGGGCCAGTCCATCTCCAAACAGGTTGCAGCTCATCTCTGTGGCTTTACTTTCCCTGATTGTCTTTAACCTTAAGCAGAAAGACTCACACCTCTCGCAGTGCCAGCACACTCTGCATGCATAGAAGTTTATATGGTCATGTTAGGCTGGAGCCCAGAGTCATCTCCTCTAACATTTCACGCTGCCAGCATGTCGTCGCACACTTTTCTACAGGCATGGAGTAAAATAAATGGCTTTTTTATGCACAAGATGGATTGGGGCAGATTGGCTTGAGTGCGAGCTCCACCTCTTTAGGAGAATGGCGCTGACTCCTTGCTGCATGGCAAACTCCAAGCCCCTGGGCATGGCAAAGAAAACAATTTGGGCACAAAAGGAGGGCCCCAAGCACAACTGAAACCCCATAACCCCACCGAGCAAACTGCCCTCTTGCCCACCTCTCCTTACCTTCTGTGGGGCGCTGGTATGTGCAAAGGTCATAGAATCATAGAATTATCTAGGTTGGAAGGGACCTTTCAGACCATCAAGTCCAACCATCAAGCTAACGCTACCAAAACCACGTTCCTTTAAACACCTCCCGGGATGGTGATTCCACCACTTCCCTAGGAAGCCTGTTCCAATGTTTGATAACCCTTTCCGTGCATAAATTTTTCCCAATGTCCAATCTAAACCTCCCCTTGTGCAACTTGAGGCTATTTCCTCTTATCCTATCACTTGTCACTTGGGAGAAGAGACTGACCCCCAACTCTCTACAAAACTCTCTACAACCTCCTTTCAGGTAGTTGTAAAGATGAATCAGTAGGCAGAGATGGCAAGCAACATTTGCTTGTGGTAAGATGTGGTTTTATGGAAAAGTCAGGTATTTTTGGACAGGGAGACCTGGGGAGGGAGGAGTTCATACTAGGGTAAATCATAGCAGTGGCATGCAGTGTTTTGTATGGAGTTACCTCCAAATAGAAGATAATGCACGTTTCTTTCCTGCTTACTTCTTGTGATGCTTTTACAAAAAAAAAAAAAAAAAAAAAGTAAAATTAGGTAGAGAAAATCTTTTAACTACAGAAAAAGTCTGGCCAGCTACACTCACCCTTTTTCTTGTTATATATTTGTGTGTGATAGCTTCTCATCGTTGCATGACAAGGCAGAGGCTTCAAAAGGGAACAGAGGTGTCTGTTCAAATTACACTTAGCTAAGAAAACAGAAAGGTATGTGCATGATCTTCTTAAATACACTGATGGGAAAAGCTAAGAGCTTTCCCCTCTCTCTCTGCAGAGAAGAAAAATATGTCTACTAATAGAATAGTGTGCCAAAGACCAGGTTGCACCTCTTCTCCTTTAGAATCAGCCTCAGGATTGCCACCACAAACCTACAAGAAGTTCCTCCAAAACTGATGGGCCAGGCCATGCTCCACAGTGAGGAACGTGGATGGAGGCCACAGATCAACCGAAGTGCAAAATCTGATGGCAACGTTCAGGGGTGGGAGCTTTTCCCTGCCAAAAGACGGACAGCCCTGTGTTATCTAACGTCAAGGGTACCAGGAACACTCGAGGGCTGTCAAACTGCCCTTGGTTTTGATTCAGAGACCAAGGAGCGAGGGCCGTGCTGTGGCGGTGGCCAGTGACCCCGATGCCAGGCGGCCCGCAGGCACGGCGGGAGCGGGTGGGGGGTCGGGCAGCACCCTCACCCCCCCACAGCCTGCCACATCGCCCACCGTCCCCTGGCAGAACTTCCCCCGCCCGACAGCCTTCCCCGGAGGAAGGGTGAGGGGAAGCCGGAGCCCAAAGCTGGGCCAAGGGTAGCCCTGCCGAGCCGTGCCGTGCCGTGCCGTGCCGTGCCGTGCCGTGGAGCAGCGCGGCCGCGCTCGTAGCAGCACCCCAGAGCCCGGCTGTCGGGATGCGGCCGCAGAGGGGAGGGGAGCGAGAGCGGCGGCGCCTTCCCCCCGGAGAAGAGCGAAGTTAAATAGCCAGCGCGGCTCCCCCGCCTTCCCTCTCCCCTCCTGGCTCCCTCCACGTCCCACCCCCCGCCCCGCCCGGGCCGCGGGGCAGAGCGCGGTGCGGTGCGAGCCTTGTCCCGCGGAGCCGGGACGCCGGCGCTGCCGGTGAAAGGGGGCGGGCGTTTCGGGAGCCGGGGGGTGCCTTGAAGGCGCCGCGTCCCGCCGAGCCGCCCGTCTTGAGAGGACTTAAACGCCAGCTGCATGGGAGGAGATGAGCGTGGCGGGGAAACAGCCTCCTCCAGCACCGCTCGAACGACCCGGCAGCCTCCTCGTCCCTACCTGGGCAAGTAGCCGCTTTTTCCCCTCAGACCGTCCCGGTACCTACTCTCGCAGCCGGGCGGGGAGGGTCCCGCCGGCGGAGCTGCCCGGAGGGCGGGAGGGAGGCGCCTGCGTGAGGGGAGCGGGGAGCGGGGCGGTGCAGGCCGGACCGCCGTAGCGGACTGAGGAGGGGGGAGCGGCGGGACGACCGTCCCGCCGCTCCCCCCTCCTCAGTCCGCTACGGCGGTCCGGCCTGCCAGCCTCTCACGACGCCGCGGGGTTCTCGGAGGGACGAGGCGGCAGCTGCCACCCCTCAGCCCGGCTCCCTCAGGCGCTTCGCGCCCTCCCTCAGCCCAGCTCCCTCAGGCGCTTCGCCCTCCCTCAGCCCGACAGCGGCCGCGGGTGTGTGTGTGTGTGTGAGGAACCGGGCGGGCACCGGCGGTCCGAGCGTGGTCGGGTGAGATTTGTGTGCCCCCTCCTCCCCCGCCCTTTTGAGGGTTGTCGCCGCTGCCATCGCGGTGTTCAACCCGCCGTGACAGGTTGCAGCGGTGAGGGTCGAGTTTCCCGGCGGCAGCCTGGGATCGCTCGGTTTGTCAGCCAGCTGCGAGCCTGTGACAGGGGGGGGGGAAAAAAAAATTAAAAAAAAAATTAGCTACTTCCACGTCTTTAGCACCTCACGCACTTTTTAAGAGAAGCCCGTGAGGGAGTTGGAAAATAACTTGCTACTTCATGGCAGCGTATTTGGAAAATCATTTATGAATGATGCCCTCTGATGGCGGTTCTCAGCCGTCCCTGATTTATATAAAAGGTAGTAGGTGCGCCCTGCGTTCCTTCTAAAGTCATCACAGACTCTCTGGTTTAACGTGCTGCTCTTCTTGGCATGTAAAGTTATTTCGCAGAAGTGCAGTCGCAGTGTTTTTTCAGTCATCATCTAAAAAGTTAGTCATCGCGCTTACTGTAAAATAGTTTACCAGTGCTTAAATAAACAGCACTTTTTGCACTGTCCTTCAAGCTATTTCTGTGACCACAACCTTGCAATTTCTAAAGGAAAAGAGTGTTGTCTTCCTCATATTTTATCCAGAGTGTTGTTTAGAAGGTGTCTCAGCTGCATGGAGTATGACTTAAAGACGTGTTCCCCTTCACAGTGAATTCATAACTGCTTTGAGCCTCTGTAATCATAAGACTGAGAGTAAATATTTAGAAGATGCGAGTATGGGACCAAAGGGTAGAGGCTGCCTGAAATCATAAGCATGTACGTCAACTGCATGGAAATCTGTGGAAACAAACTGTTGTCTTGTCGTAGCCAGCTTTTGCACTGTATATTTGCATCCCTCTTTCAACTGCGTGTGAAGAGATGCAAAGATTTAACCTTTGGGTTTTTTAGAATTTCTGTAATTCAAGAGGAAGTAATGGAATTAAACCTACTTTAGAATCCTCTGTGTTTTAAAGCTGTTCCACAGCTGTTAATTTTTAAGACCTGTTCCTGAACTGCAAAAATAATCTGTGCAGCAATTACCTAAAATGTTAACAGCTGAGTAGGTTGTATGGCAGTTCAGAATATTTCAGCGTTAAAGGTGAGGGATAATCACTATCATTAGGTGAAATTTATGACTGGTATTCTTGTAGCTGTGTTAAATGTATACGTTTAAGGCCAATAGGACATGCTGTTTCTGCTGATACTCATGGGACTTCTGCCTGGGGCGGAACTAGATGATGAATGAATGGTATACTGACCTTTTGGACAAGAATGGTAGGAACTAAAGGCTTGTGGCTATATAGTTTACCTAGACCCTAAATGGGAAATAGTGCCATGAATATAAAGCTTTGGCAAACTGCCCGTTTCCAATAAATATTTAACAATTTAGCCTCACTTTCCTGAGTATTTTAAATACATGTTTATGATTGAAAGAATGCGTGTGTGTGTGTTTATGTGTATATATATGTGTGTGTGTATATCTCTCTCTCTCTATATATATATATCTCAAAAGCTGTATAGACTTTGAGTTCAACAGGGACATCTTATGGCAGATATTTGTTTAGGCGAGTTCATAACCGCCTGGGTCCCCAGAGATGCCACATACTCAACCACTGCAGAGAATTATGCTCAAAGCATCTTAAAAAATAAGGAATTCTTTTATAATTAACAGTGTGATAAGTGCTTGTCTTGCATCTTCTTGAGTTATTTAACAGTATTGGAATCTAGGTCTGTTTACCTTGCTAAAAGAAAAATGTATATTTTAATAGCAGTGTATTGACTGTGTCTATGCACATTTTTCTCAGAAATAAGACATAATAACATTAGTTACCACTTAGCTACTAAATATTGCATGCTGAGTCCAATTCATCGTTTGGGATTGTGGTACCTAGGCAGTCTTAATACTTAGAGGTACATATATTGGTTTTTTTCCCCTTCAGAAGGATGACAATTAAATACTACTCCTTGGAAAGTAATTCAGCATACTTTTAGATTAAAGACAGCATGCTAGATTTGAAATACAATACTAATGTCTTTTGTGTGCTTGCATTTTAACACTAACAAGCTCTTTTAAGAATGTTTCTTGCAATGTAAATGTAAATTTCTCGAAGTGCAGTTGTTTATATTCTGTTGTATAGAACCGAAGTTTCTATAGAACTGTGTCTCTAATGTTTTGCCAGTTTCTTCTTAGTGTAATTTCTGATACTTGTTTCATTTGGGATCAGACACATGCTCTTAATGACCTGATCACAGAAAGCAGTGTATTCTTCCTCGATCTGTAGTGAACTTTTTGTTCTGATTCCTCATGTAATTCTTCCCCTCTTTGTCCCTCAGAAATACTCAAGAGGTGAAATCCCTTAGGAATTGTTACTTACTATGTCAGAGTGCCTGTGCCATGATTTTATGTGGATTTTATGGTCTCATTGATCTAGTATGCATCAGATACTGATACTGTGGTTTCCATTGTGTTGCTAAAGCATGAAAGGGAATGATAGCCTTACAGTCACTTGTACTGTTGATATGCCAGGATTTTAAATGAACAAATAAAAGTGGATAGCTCATTGCTAGGTACAAATAAACATTGTCACTAGGTTTTTTTTTTTTTTTAGAATAAGGACTATTCTCTTAAACTTCTGTTGTGCATGTCATATGTAGTAGACCCAGTTTTCGAATAGCTTTTCTGTGTCTGTATATGGAATTTGTCAGTAGAATTTTTTTATTCAGAAGGAACCCAAAGGAAAAAGATGATGTGGACCTTTTTTTTTGATAGCGCTCTTTTCTGGAGTTACACAAATTGTGCACTTAATGAGAAGAGGAAATGCAGCACATGCTGATTTTTCTGTTCCTTTCCTCCTCTTTTTTTCATTATATCTATGTAATTTAGATGCTTGGCTAGAGATGCTAATATAAATATTTAATTTTTTTTTTTTTTGGAAAGCAAGTCCTGGGGCATTGTTGTTTTTTCAAAATTTGACACCCACCAATACAGAAGCTTCCTGAAAGTGAACACTAGGTGTCATGTTACCACAAACATCCGTGTCTCCCCTCTTCCCTGTCTACCTTTTCAGGGTAAACATTTAATCTTGTCATTTTCCTAAAATAGATGACCACCATCAATATTCCACACCAGTATTTTGTTAGGGTTAGACTGCATTCAGTCACACTACTTGTGGCTGTAAGAAGCTTCAACTTTCTGATGTGTTTTATTAAAAGTTCTATCAGCACTAAGGTGGCATGGATTTCAAGATTATTTCCAACATCTGTCTATGCCACAATACAAATCAATAGGATATACTTATTAACTGAAACTTTGCCTCCCACACACTCATTTTCTATTAAAATTCCTTGCTGGGCAAAAGCTGATTTCAGAAACTTTTGTTGTGAAGTGAACAGAATTTGTTTCCTGATTTGGGGAGGGAAAGCACAAGAAAAAAGATGGCGGAGCTTCATGATTGGGAGGGGGTGTCCATGTATTCCATTGTATGAAGCCTGATAATTACCTTCCAGTGCAAATATTGTTGACTTCCCGCTAATTTGGGAAGATTTTTTTTTCCCCCTAAAAATCTGTGAAATAAATAGTTTTGAGATCCTGTTAAAGAAATTCACCAAGCGCTTCCTAAATATCAGAGTATGTGAATGTTACACATTTCTTCACTTGGCTTCCCTACTGTCACAAACCGAATCTGAATCCTGCTTCTACCCATATATATCTCCATGAAAACAGTTATCAAACTGGTAAAAATATATTTAAGCTTATGGCTTTAACATCTTAATGGAAATAAGACTTGTGCCCACCTACTGTTCTGAAAAACAGTGTCTGATCTCAGAAAAAGAACAGCGTTAGTATTCTTTTTACACCTCATATCTGTGTTTCATATTGTAAGCATTTTTTTTCTGATGTTTTAAACATTCCATGATATGAATATAAATAGAATCACTTTCACTTGGGAGTGCAGAGACTGCCGAGAATAGAAATGGTAGCGGAGCTCAGCAGAAGGAACAGGGCATGACCGTGTTCCTACAACACTGACACCTAATATTGCTTGTCAGTGGCATCACGATAATAGAGACAGCAAACACAAATCAGACTCATTCAGGTTGAAAGGGACCTTGGGAGGTCCGCGAGCCTAACCTTCTCCTGAAAGCTTGTGACCGTGTTGAATTCAGACTGAGTTGCTCAGGGCTTTTCCCATTGCATCTTTAAAACCTCCAAGGATGGAGACTGCGCAGTTTCTCTGGGCAACCTTCTCCCTGCTGGGTTGTTTTCACAGTGAAGTGTGGGGGGGTGCTGTTAGTTCCCTCCTAAAGCCACTTCTTCTTTAGGTTCAAGCAAGCCCAACTTACTTACTCCTCTGTTCCTTACAGGGGAAGTCCTTCAGCCCCCAGGCCATTTTTGTGGGCATCGGTTGGACTTGCTCCTGTTGGTCAATGTGTTTCTTGTATTGTGGGGTGCAAAACTGTGTGCAGTCGAATGAGTGCCAAGTAAAGTGGAAATGATTACATGGATCACATCTCTGTTGTGGCTGATGCTGTTAGCCTGCATGGCTGGCAGCGCGCACTGGTGACTGTACAGCCTTCTGTCCACCAGGACAGAAGGATCCCTGGTCCTTTTAAGCATTATTCTTCCCTTCACCCCATAATATCTCAGAGAGAAATCCTTAGCAATGAAAGTTTTTAAAAAGCAGATGGCTAGTAACAGTGCCTCTTTTCCTCCATTAATTAAGAATGAATGCATAACTCAAGGGGAATTTAGCAGATAATTGTACTTGCTCTTCTGCGTGCCGTTTCATGTACCTTCCCCCCCCCCCCCCCAAAAAAGCAGGGAAAGGCTGACGGTGACTTTCATCTGAAGTTAAGATTCATTTACTATAAAAACTGCATGGTAAAATGAAGTACTTGGAACAATTTAGTGGTTTTGCTCATCCTTCATATTACTGATGAAGCTGACAGTTACAGCCAATGGAGGTCCAAGATTGTGCTTTACTCCAAACACCCTTTGTCAGCAACCCTCATTTAATACAGATATGATCTACATTTTTTGGGGTCTGTTTTCTTTGAAAAAGGCAGGCTGATTCTCCTGTTTTGAACTCCTCTGTACCTACTTGTCTGAACTTTCTGTCTGAAGAACAGTATGATTCCAGCATGAGCTGTCGTGCTAGAACCCTTCTGCCACTCTTTATGTATGTATATCAGCAGGCATATTTCTGTAATGAGATTTACAAACTCTCTAAAGGATATAACCTTGAAAAGCTGGAACCCTTTAGCAAAATCTAATCAATATTATCTCATTTATCATCTCCTTGTGAAGTTCAGATTGTAGTGGGGACAAAATGTAGTATTTAGAGAAGTTCTGGGCAAGGAAATCGATGCAAAACCACAGTTGTTTTGTACTGTATTTAAAGAGTCATAGTACATGGTTACGCTGTATGATATCATAAAACCATTAGCCTTATAATGCTTCCCTCCACCATGCCAAACTTGCAGGACTGTCTAAGCTTCTTGTTTTGGGATTTTTGCCTTTGCATGGTTTATATGTGACTTCCGAGTCACCAGATAAATAAAATCTGAGGAGAAACTTTTCCCTGAACGGGCAAGTTCTGTGTAAGGCAATCTGCTTTGCGAACTGCATCCAGAGTAGCTTTTTTCATAGGTGGTTATCATCCACACTATAGACACACTTCCCAGCGTCTGAGCAGCCGAGTCTTATAGCACTTCCTTGGTCTAAAGCCATACTGACGTTCGCACTTCACTTACGGAGATGTGTAGCAGAGAGGGGTTAATGGATTTGTCAAGGACCACAGAAGCAGTCTTACCCAGAGATGGAATCAAAGCCTTTTGGTGTCAAATCTTTATCATCAGCTCTTGATCGTTCTTCTTTGCCACAAAATGGAAGTTTGGTGGTTGTACCTTTTGATGGGGATTCCCTTTTTATGCCCAGTTTTGTGGGAGGGACAAGAAGAAGTGGAAAATGAGGCTGAGTCGCTCAGCCCGTGTTTTGCGATGGGCTATTTTCACACAGATAGTGGAAATACAGTGTGTTGGCTGCACTGCGCATTCTGGTGGACAGAGATTCCTCAGTGCTAATATTCTGGTTCTTAATAGCTGTACACTGGATAAACTGTAAATATTATACTGAATTTCAGAGTACACTGTGGAGTGGGTGAGCATTATTGTTCCTACTTTACCAGTGGAGAAGCTGAAGAAAAGAGGGTTTAGTTAAGATCAGGGCTTTTTGTTCATTTGATTTTTTAATTTGGATTGATTAAATTATCTTTCAGTACCTTACATTTCCTGAATACATGATGAAACTTCCCCAAAGAATACATGGAGAGTGTTTTTCATTTTTTAAATTTTATTCCATATCTCAAGTCGATATTTTTTTTTTCAATTTTTTTTCCTGTATGAGTAAATCATGTGCTATTCTGTCCCATTCAGTAATGGATGCGGATTTCTTTGGAGAGTACTCATTCATTTAACTTATGAGCACAGGCATACTTGCTTCTGCTGCATGTGTAACTAAGTAATAGCACAGTTAGTATCACCAAGAATATGGATATATTATATAGCTTACATAATAGCTAATATGTAACCTGAAAAATACTGAAGAATGAGCATACACATTCAAAACAGTGCTAAATAATACGGGAGATAGTTATGAGTATTTATTTTGTTTCCTCTGTAGAAGCTGTCTTTTTCCTCTGAGTTGTCCTGTATGTAAACCCATTAAGTTTATTGGAGGAAAATGTCAGAAGAATTGATCTCATATTGGATATCATGAGGACGCACAGATATTCGAAAACTGGTTGTCACAAGCACATAAGCATGTGTTGCCATCTTCCTCTCCAGTAAAGCCAGTTCAATCAACAGGCAAAGAGATAGATTTTTCATTTGTTTCACTGTCTGCAGCTAAGACATAGATACTGCGAGGAAATTCATAGGCACATATCTTTCCATACAAATCCCATCAAAAACTATTAAGTCATGTTTTTAGAAAGGCTTAAGGAATTACTTATCAGTTGTGTTGTGTTAATAAAATGCAAGCTTCTGTACTAATAAAATATTCTACTCTCTTCAAGAAGGCATTACAATCTAATTTTATATGATGTGTCTTTTCATCTATTTTTTTTTTCAACATACCCTGCTGTTTTACGCAGCATTTTTATAAATGTAGCATTTAGACATTCTTCTGCCACCCTTCACAAGCCCTGATATAGCGGCAATATAAGGGTATGCAGGAATCTGTGCTGTGCGCTCATTTTCAGAATTCAGTTGAAGCATAAGTAAGCATATGTTGCCAGTTCAGCCTGACAGTCCTGTTTTGTGATGTAACTACTGCTTTTTATAAAATCTTTTCCTTTTCTAGTTTTGAATTGTCAGTATAGTTATCAGTTGCATCAACACACTGGGTTATGCAACTATTTATTGTACTTTTCATTTAAAAGATGAATTAATTACTAAGGCATCTGGTGTGTCATATGGTGCATATGCTGGATGTGCTAAACAGAATAGTCTTTTTTAAATAACAAGAGAAAAATGACATTACATAAAAGGATTAGACTTCTTAGTGTGCTTTGAAGAGTAACTGTACTGTACTAAAATCTCCAAGTCTGTTATATTCAGGATTTTGTGATCATTAAAGGAATCTTTGATTCTACTGGAACAAGTGTGCATACCTGTATGTATCTGTACTTGTAATATGTGAAAAATAGAGGGGGGAAAAAAGACACTATTTTCTGACAAGAACTTTATTATACACTGGGTAGTTATATGATACTTCTTGCAAATGATAATCACAGAATGTGTTATGGTTAGTTCCATTTATAATTCATAAGGCAAGAAATTTTTATTCTTACTGTCTACAGAAATTATATATCCTCTGAGGTTATCAAATGAATGAAGACCTTCTCAGTCTTCAGATAACCTATAGGTAATAGATACACTTCAACCCACCATATCTAACTCCACACAAACCTCCAATTGCCTTGGTATACTTAAGACAAATTTCACACTCATTTTACATTAGAAAATTACTGAAATCTACTATAGCCAAAATTACCAATTGACACCAGTTTAAGTTTGAATTACTAATTTGCTACATAGCGTCTCCTCCAAGGGAAGGTTGGCAGACATTTGATACGGGCCAGTTTATTTACTCTTTCCAGTTATACTTCTTTGTTCTCAGTCAAGTGAAATTCAACATGTATCACCCTTTTTACTTACAAAGTTTCAGAAGATGAGGCTTAAATCTATCCAATGTACCTTCCATTTACAAAAAAATCAGTTTCTTCATTGAAATTAGACTTACAGAAGTTTTAACAGCTGCGGGTTTTTTTCTGTGTTAAAGGGGACATTAACAAAAGCATGGCTGTCACTACTCAGTTTAAGCAATCAAGCAGGATGCATTGGTATCAAAGGACTTTCAAAAGCAATCTTTTCAGAAAAAATACTGATTCCAACAAGAAAGCAGTCTGCTTTAAGCATATCTAGTTTAGGAGTATGTGGGTACTCCTAAAGGCAGGGTGTCCAGGAAGCAAGTCTGAATTGTCAAAATGCTACCAGAGCAACCTACTGGTAGGTAGAAAAGAAAAAAAAATAGATTTTGAGGCTTTCTCATTAGCTGAACATGTACTTTTTGTAGATGTTCCATTTCACAGTTTATTACACTAGTTTACAAGAAGTAAACAAAAACGAAGAGAGGAGAAATTTTTTATTAATTTTTTTTTAATAGCAGAAACATTATAGGGTAGTTATTAAAGGGAATGGATGTGAAAGGAGTGAGTAGGCAGACAGGTGTTACCTAGATGTCAGGGAGCACTAGGTTGTTTTTTCTGGGTAACTTGTATCTGTGTATAGTAGGGAAAGTCCATACTTCAGTCTCTGCTATCTCTGTTTCTTTTTTTGCTTTCAACAGTTTGACAGACTTTCATAAATGTCAGTAAGGTTAACTTGATGTCTATTGGCTGTAGTTTCCATAGCTAAATATAATTAAATGTAGTAAACCTGCTTGAGTTTACTCTGTAATTCTCAGAATTCTAATGTCATTTTAATCTGACCAGGGTCAATCTAATTCTATTCCACAAAAACATCTTGCTTCATCAATTTATAGCATAAAATGAAGACTTGATATTTTAAAATTTATAAAAGTTCACCTTTATTAGTCCAATATGTGATTCATTGCGAAGTGCTACAAAAAAAGTGCATAGAGTGCTTCATATATATATTTTTAAGCAATTAGTGTTAGGCCTGTCTGCACTGGGAGAACTGTAAAAATATTTTTATATTTTGAAAATTAGCTCCAGATTATGCTGCCTTACAAAAGTTATGATTTAGCCCAGTATATCTAGCATAAGGATACATAAAACAACCCCACCAGCCTATTGCCGTGGTTTATGGCACTGAGATGTGAGACGAACATGATGCAGTTCTATATATTACTTTTGGATGGAATTTATATGTGGTTAAAAGTAGATTGTTTTGTAGAACATCATTATTTTTCAAGTATTTCTGTGAAACTGGCAAACAGAGGCCAGCCAAGAGAGTATTAATTATCAGTATAAATTGAAAAACTCTTGTCCTAGCGAGTAAGGATCTTTTCCCTTTAAATTAAGTAATCAAAATGTTCTTCAAAATGAAAGATGAGGAAATGTTATTTAGGGCTGAGATTAGTGTTTCTCTGTAACTGCCATCCAGAGGGACAGGCTTGAGAAGTGCGCCCATGTGAACCTCATGAGGTTCAACAGGCCAAGTGCAGGGTCCTGCATCTGGCTTGGGGCAATCCCGGGTATCAATACAGGCTGGGGGGGAAGGGATTGAAAGCAGCCCTGCGGAGAAGGACTTGCGGGTACTGGTGCATGAAAAGCTGGATATGAGCTGACAACGCACGCCTGCAGCCTGAAAAGCCAACCATATCCTGGGCTGCATCAAAAAAAGGGTGGCCAGCAGGCCGAGGGAGGTGATTCTGCCCCTCGACTCCACTCTGGTGAGACCCCACCTGGAGTATTGTGTCCAGCTCTGGGGCCTCCAACAAAAGAAGGACATGGGCCTGCTGGAGCAGGTCCAGAGGAGGGCCACGAAGATGATCAGAGGGCTGGAGCACCTCTTCTGTGAGGACAGGCTGAGAGAGTTTGGGTTGTTCAGCCTGGAGGAGGCTCCAGGGAGACTCTTATTGCGGCCTTTCAGTACTTAAAGGGGGCTTTTAAGAAAGATGGATACAGACTTTTTAGCCAGGTCTGTTGTGATAGGACAAGGGGTAACGGTTTTAAACTAAAAGAGGGTAGGTTTAGACAAGATATACGGAAGAAATTTTTTATGATGAGGGTGGTGAAATGCTGGCACAGGTTGCCCAGAGAGGTGACAGATGCTCCATCCCTGGAAATATTGAAGGTCAGGTTGGACAGGGCTTTGATGAACCTGATCTAATTGAAGATGCCCCTGCTAATTGTAAGAGGGTTGGACTAGATGGCCTTTAAAGGTCCCTTCCAGCCCAAACTATTCTATGATTCTAACTGATTTGTCTGACTATAATCTCTGCTTTTATTTGTGGTGTTGATATTTCATTAGGAGGGCTTCTCACTGAGAGCTAATTCTATATCTTATATTTAATTGGATGTGACTTAGAAGAACAATCCAAGCAGTAGTCTGTTTTCTATATATAATCTGCAAGAAATATTAAAAAGTGTTTTCTTTCTTAAATATAATGGAAAATTGTCATCTCGACATTGCACAGAATAAAAATCAAGATACACTAATTGTAAATTGCAATCTAGATAGTCTCTCATCAGCTTGCTTGATATTTACAGATCAAATATCTTGTGGAACTAGTTTCATGTTATTATGTGAAATTAAGGTGTTTTCACTAATGAGCACTACAGATACTTTTTATGACTGTTTCAGTTAACTGGAACATAACAACTTGTCTTATTTTTTTCAAGACTTAATAGCCTTCCAATCTCTCCACTGGTGGTACAGGGTAACCTATGATTTATAGGTACAGCCATACTTCAAGGTGTGGAAATTTCGTTGGATGTGGTCAAGTAACTGCTGTAGAAGCAGAATAATACTCCATTCAGATCATACCCATCCGAAGACAGGTTTTGGTATCCTTTCCCTTCAGTAGGTGGGAATTACTGGCTACCAGCTACACTAACAAGGCCATGGTGTAGCTCCAAGCACTAAAACACATTTGGTCATACTGTTAAACTTTTAGCATTTTCCTTAGCATAATTTTATCCTAGGCTAATTAGCAGTCTTACAGACAATATCCAGACTGTGAATTGGGACCATTCCTGTGGGCAGCATGACTGTGGTTCACATCTTCAGGGAGGGTAAAAGTGCTTAGATTTACTGATATGAGTTGTGCCAGCTGACCTCCAGGCCCTCAGCTGCTTTATTTATTAGTATAGATGCTACCACTTATACTTTTCCTCTTCACTGTAGCTCTCCCGTTTGTGATTGATACTAACCTGATGTGCTCAGAAGTGTTTGAGACTTGCTGATCCTTTTATCTGGCAGAATTTACTACCAGTGAGCCGAGTAAAGGACTTTTTTTTTTTTTTTCCAAAGCAAACAAATATTTATATACACTGTGGATTGCAGAAGAAAGCATAAAATGGTGATTGAAAATATTCCATTCCAAAGAGTCTTTTATTGCATTCTGGGACATGTGCATTAATATTTAACTTTGGATTAGGGATGTAGTTTTCAGGTGAATCTCGTTATCATCCATATTTATTGCTGTATGTTGCACAGTGGTTTGGAGTGCACCAAAGGTCTATCCTATGTTGGTAAGTAGTGCATCTGAATATGAGTAGATTTGTAGAGTAAGAAAGAGGGGACTGAACAGTCATGCTATATGGATCCCTGGGGGTTTGTTTCAGATTAGTTCTAGCCTGATCCTGTGGACTGAACACGCGCTAGTGGTTGGGCTCTCTAGGTTTGACCCTGGAACACACCTCCAGTTTGTGTGCTCCGAGACCACGCTACAATGCAGACCACAGCATGAGAGGTGGGAATGACTAGGGGAAGATTTGCTTCAAAAATCTACTTCTAGTGTGAACTAAAATGCTGATACAGAAGTATCCAAGCTGAATGTCTTTCAGATAGAACTAAACTGAAAGATGTTTTATAGATGTGCCTGTTTAATTGCAGCCACTAATAAGGGTTCAGTCCATGGGACCATGGTGTAACATTTCTTTACTCCTTGGGCTGTTCCCTTTTTTTTCTTTTCTTTTTTTTCCTGCAGTTGAAGTCTGATGTTACTTCATCTGGTCTTTGCAGCAGCATTCTGTGTATCTGAAGACTGTCAGTATATCATCTGTAGTATAAGCAGCATCAGTCCCCTGACTCTTTGTATCATGCATTTTCTTTGCTATTGACTTTTTTCAGTTGGCCCATACCTGTCTGTAAAAATTGTTTATGGAACTCCAGCTGTGGCTTGGTCAATATGCTGAATCGAGCAGTATTACTCCAGACATATCTCATGAAGTACTCATAATTACAGATCCTGGAGCAGGAAATAGATGATTGACTTATGTTCTGCTTCTGATTTTCCCTAATCCTATTTCTTTTATGGGGAAAAAAAAAAAGTTTGCGATGTTTTTGTAGCTGTTTCTTTCAGTTAAAATGATTTTGTGTGCTTGACTCTTGTTGGATTTTAGCATCCAGATTTACAGCCATTTTGATAGCAGAATCCCTTTATAAGATTGCAAAGTGAATGCTATTCTGGGTATTATTAACAGGTTCACAACTGAATTGACCATGATGAAGTTTAAATACTTATTTAAACATTAATTCTTGTTATAGCAGTGATAACCAGTTTAAATGTTTGAGTTGGAGCTACTTGTGTGATTTCTGTATCGCATGTTTTATAAAGAGTTTTCAGAGCTATACACACCAACCGAGTCCACACATCTACTACCACTCATTTGCTTGGTTTATGTGAGAGAAAAAGGATTATTAATTGCTGTTCAGTTTATTTCATCAATTGCGTTGGAGAATTATTCTGCTTAACTTGCCACTTAATTTTTCTGCAGCAAAGTAAACTGGCGAATCTGTGATTCAGAAATTAGAAACATTTCAGGAATGGTATGCCATAAAGCATGCTACTTAAACCCACATGTATGTATGTGTGTATATTTTATGTTTTTCTGCTTTGCCAGGCTGGAGCTAGGTTTCAGTTGGAGCTGGGAGAGCTTGCCTCTAAAAGGTAGGATATCTGAAGTATCCAGGTAGTATGTGAGATCATGATTCCCAGATCCACGGTTCAAGTTTGGAGATTCCACCAAATCTATCTTTAGAGATGCACAAAGTCATCTGAGCAATCTGTTCTTATGCAGTTTCATGGTGAAGGTGTTTTCCATTCATTCCAATTGTAATTCTAATAATTATTTCTAAAAAGAAGAAAATGAAGAAACACAAGTAGATGAAGCCTGGAGAAGAGAAGGCTCTGGGGAGACCTTATAATGGCCTCCCAGTACATGAAGGGGGCCTACAAGAAAGCTGGGGAAGGACTGTTTGCATAGGATGAGGGGCAATGGTTTTAAACTAGAGCAGGGTAGGTTTAGGTTAGACATGAGGATGAAGTTCTTTACAATGAGGGTGGTGAGACACTGGAACAGATTGCCCAGAGAGGTGGTGGAGGCCCCATCCCAGGAGGCATTCAAGGTCAGGCTTGATAAGGCTCTGAGCAACCTGATCTAGTGGAAGATGTCCCTGCTTACTGCAGGGGGGTTGGACTAGATGGCCTTTAAAAGTCCCTTCCAACCCAACACATGCTATGATTCTATGAAGGCCATCTTTCCAAAGTTTGTTTTACCACTCACTGTCTTCTCCCCTAAAGGAGAAAATCTGTAGAAGAGTACAATTTTGAGCATTATGAAAGATTCTTCACTCTCTCTCTCCTTCTCCAGAGTTGTTTGACTATTAGAGTTATTTTATGAAGGAGACATAAAGGAAGGCTCAAATTACAGAAGTTTTTCAAAGTATATTAAATAAAGATTTGGCCATGACATTTATCTTCTTTGTCAAGGAAACTTCTGGATCTAAGCATAAGATCGTAGTGTATCTTCATACTAATAAACAAAGAGAATTATATTCTGTCTTGCTGTGACTTACTTTGCTGGGTGAGATTACTTTTGTAATGGTGAATCTGTAGCTGATTACGTCCAACCATCTCTCCAGCCAGAGTGGAGTGACAGACTAGAAACCTCCTCCGTGACCAAGAACGTCTGTCACAATACTCAGTAGACTTGGCAGGATAAGACCTTTGTTAAACAGGGAACTCATGACTATGCTTCAGTGCAAAAATGCAGCAAAGATGGAATTTAGAAACATTGCATGGTTGTGTGGAAATAGTGTCAGGATAGTCAAAGCTCACCTTGAGTTAAGACTTGAAAGGGACACTGAGGGCAACAAGAAGAGTTACTATCACTATATTAGTAATGAAAGGCTGAACAAGGGAAATGTGGGACTGTTGCTGAATGGGGGAGGTGGAAGTGGACACAAAGTTGAGGTACTTTGGGATGAGAGGAAGAGGCCTCAAGTTAGGACGAGAGGAAATGGCCTCAAGTTGTGCCAGGAGAGGTTTAGGATAGATATTAGGAAAAATTTCTTCACTGAAAGGGTTATCAAGCATTGGAACAGGCTGCCCAGGAAAGTAGTTGAGTTACCATCCCTGGGAGTATTTAAAATATGTGTAGATGTGGAGCTTAGGGACATGGCTTAGTGGTGGACTTGGTTCTTGCTCCTTCGAAGTTGCTGGAAATAAATTAGAACTGAAGGAGATCTGATCCTCAGTGAAAACATGGGAAAGCTACACAATAACATGGCCATTGTCCAGAAATACCACATCAGATGGACACCGTTGTTATTGAACAACAACTAGGAATAATTTATTTTCTAATATAAAGATTAAACTTTATGGATATATATCAATGGGATGGAAAAAGTATTTTTTAGGAGACTTTTGAAAGCTAATGTTATAGTTGTAATTTCTTTTTTTGTGTAATGTGAAATGTATGATGCTCTTCTGCAGCAATTCATTTATTAAAACCTTGAAAATGCCAGCATTCAGTAATGAAACTTTATTTTCATATTAGCAATTTAAATGAGGCAAAACTTGTTGAAGATGTATTATCGGGGACAGACAGAACTGCATTTCAAATTCAAACCCAGCTCTGCTGTTACAGTTTTTAATTACTTAATATCAGTTGTTTTAAAATAGTAGCTGAGAAGGTGATATAAATGTGTTGTGCTATTCAGGATTTTCATTACAATAGAAGTACTCAAATCATGAACCAGCTGCACAGAACTTGGAAACTCAAGGGTTTTTTCTTTTTTTTTTCGAACCAGGACAGAAAAACAACAAACCTGGTTTGTAACCATGGAGAAAAACTATATGCATTTAAAAAGATGAAAAATTAACTAACTGAAACATGCAGAGATGTGAAAAGAAAGAAGTGGATTGAGCAAAATGCAGAGGGGAAATAGCAGAAAAGAAAAAGAAGTGAGACATATTAATTATTTTCAGCAAAACTTTTTTTTTTCTTCTGCAGCTGTGGTTGTCTCAATTTTCTTGATATAACTGAAATATTTTATTTACCTCAAGCAGTAAAACACTAAGCAGATCTCTTTTCTGTATGAAATGCTGTATGGAAATATGAGTAAATAACATCTGCAGTTACTTCACAACTTACTTTAACTAAAGCTTAATTATTTCTTTTCTCATTTTCATCCTTGATTGATCTGTCCATTAGAGTGATCCATCCATTGATCACTCCACATGGATTGTTACACTTTTGTGGCAGTAACTTTAGATCCACTGGATCTCATTAACCTAAGTGCAATTTCTGTGGAATGCAATTTCTGTTAACTTCAGTGAAGGTGCACAATATATAAATCTGTATAAATTTTTGTTAGAGTTAGGCCAGAGTCTTATTTTCCCTCTTGCATGAGTGTGCATGTGCATATTTTGTTTCTTGCCTGTCTTACCTCTCAGTAGTTCTGGAGATTTAGAGAGCCAGATTGTGCTTTGCATTTATGAAGAATTTCAAATAATATGCTTTCGTGTTACATGAAGCATAGATTTCATTTGTGATGGCTGAATGTAAATACCTTAAAGAAATGTATGCGAACAGTTTCTTTTCTGTGCTATTTAGTCCAGAGCACAGACGTAAACAACACCCAAAGAATTCTGAAAAGTAACTTTTTCAAAAAATGTTATGCAATTCAGATTTTTGCCTGAAATTAGTCATAATTTCAAAAAGGAAAAGAAATACAGTTTTTACTGTTGCAGATGATGATAATTAATGCCTATCGAGTTTGGAGGTTTTGTTTTATTGGATACGGATTTTACAAAACTCATTAGTTTCACATAGTGCAATATATAGAGAAAATTTACTTGTGTGATCATTATATTCCATTAATCCATAAAGAAAAGAAATAAAGCCCCATTCTTCCTGTTTCACAGGACTCTCTTAAGTGATCTGCAAAGTGCTTCTCTTCTGTAAATCCTAGATGAGAAGGAAATTGTGGATAATCTTATCTTTTTTTAGGATAATTTTAGTGTCTTTTTCTGTACCAGGAAGAAAGATGGTGCTGTGTAGATTTGGGTGGGGACAGTGGGTTTTAGAGGTTCTGATTGTAGATGTGAGCCATCAGATCATGGATCCCAGCTGGCTGAGGATGGCAATGACAGTAGGTTTACAACAGGCACAGTGACCTGTTAATTTGAGAGTTGCAACCTCATAACCTGAAGTGTAAAACTGGGGATATATACAAAAGTTGTTTCTTACTATTTGTTATTCCTCTAACTTTGAATAATAGCTGCTTGATTTTTCTAAACTAATTGTTGATGAGGTGGGCTCATACTCCCAAGTTAGCAGATTCACTAGCTAGTTTTGAGGCTTTTTAATAAAATTTGCATTTTTAAATTTGATTGAAAGGGTTTGGAAAATAAAAGAATAGTTGATTTACACTCACGCCTTCATTCAGTCTTTTAGTCAAATGTTTTGTGCTCTTGTACTGTTAAGATTATATCATCTTTTCTCCCGTAACATGTGTGGTTTTGTCTTTGATCCCTGATTTGACACTGAAATGCCAGATTTTTTTCCATAAGCTTGGGCTAGACTCTAGCCAAAATAAACTATACATTGTGTTTATAAACATAAGATAAACATTTATTAGTGTTCAAAAACTCTAAACTGAAAACAGATTTTGAACCAGTGGAGGTAGCCAAGTGACCACCAGTATTTTTCTTTGTTAATTATTCCTTCATCTGGGAACCTTTTCCTTGCTGGGAATTAGCATGCAAAGCATGACTCTCAATGGCTCCAAACTCTTGAGTATTAGATGAAGTCCTCCTGTGTTGGGCACCAGAAAAAGGAGCTTTACACGAATGAATATGTTGTTCCTGCATTCTGGGAAGTTTGTTTGGCCAGCATCTAAGAGTACCTATTTACCAATGTCTAATTTAGCACTTTCCAGATGAAATTAAAAATTGATTGTAGCATTACATTCTAGAAACAATATACATTTTGACTCTTGCATTTTAAATTGGTAACTGTATACATGTTCATAGTGTCCTATTCTGCAGCAAGGCAAACACTTTCAGATAAACAAATTGTGGGAAGTCAAAGCAAGTTTTGGTTTTTTTCAGTTTATTTTACCTATTAAGTTTCTTTTGGTCCATTAATGTTGTGCAGACAATGTCACAAATCTTTTTCTATTTTGGCTATTGCATGGACCTACTTTCGCAATGTAATTTATAGTAATTGGATTATTGAATGACTATAATAGTTATCAAGAATTGAGGTAATAGATATAGGGAGAGTAATTTCATGCTTTTCAGACGAGATTATATTACATTTAGGATAGGTCACAAATGACTCCATGACTTCACCAATTTTAATTAACTTTAATATCTAAAAAGAAAAAAGAACCTTGCTGAATTGTCAGTCCTTGTAACTTTGGTTGTTATTTTACAGCTAGCAGTTTTCTATGCAAAAGATTTTATCTTTTAATTTTTCTGGACATATTTCCTTTTCATGGTCTTTTCAAAATATTGTTCTGGGCTGTCCTTGAAACTGAAGCGGGTGACATGCTGGACCAAGATCGATTCTTCACCGACCTGCCAATCACTTTTCTGTTTGGGAGAGGAATTGTGTTGAAGCTTTGATGAACGTATTTTGATGTTTTGTCTGTGAAAGCTATTTAATGTGCAGCTTGAGATTTCTGTAAGAAAACTGATGAGTATTAGGGTTAAATACCAGGCCTCATACTCCCTCTCCTACAGCGTAGAACCTTGCTCAAAGGCAGTGCTTGCGAAGTAGACAGTGTGGTGCTTGTCACTGCTGTAGTACTAGTTACTGTCCTTGCTAATTTATTTCCCTCTAAATTAATGTGTACATGTCACTAAACTTAATATTTTCACAGTTTTGTTTCTTCTAGACTTCTGTGTCACTTACTTAAATCACTAAAGCGTGCAGGAAACCTCCTCACAGTGTGGCAGAAGTCTACAGACATGCTCTTTAAGCACGACCCGGCTCTGTACCGTAATGGCTGTGCCATGCTGACAGAGGCTAGCCTAGTTGTACTGAAATAGTTTAATTTTCACAATTAGCAGGCCATTGTAAATAGAACTTACTTCAGGCTGTGAGAAAGAGCAGAATGTAACATCGAAGTTACAGTATGGCATTTCACAAAGCTATCATGCCTTCAAAACCAGAAGCAATGCATTTTAGTGGTGGCAGTCAAGCATCCAAACCCTGAGGGTACTGCTGCGCCGCAGTGTCCCTGCCCAAGGCCCAGGAGCCCCATTAGACCCCAGCCCGGCACCCTCCGTCCCCATCTGAGCCACCCTGACAGCGGTTGGTGCCAGCTCTTCTCCCAGCTTGTTTGGGTGCCATGGCTTGTACCTTTGCCTGATGCTCGGTCGTCTGTTGCCAGGACCACCCTCACTGCCAGCTCGCCTGCCCATCGGGAGCATCCCTTCCTCCTGCTGCTCCCCAGCACTGAGTGCTCGCCGTGCAGGAGCTGGCTGTGGCAGCTGGCTACCTGCCACTGCTTCACTGTTTGCCCAAGGCTGCATTTAGTCCGGTACCAGCTGGTGTTTTTCCTCAGATAAGGTCTAGAGCGGGATAAATGGCAAGCAAGTGGTATTGATGTTGTTTACATGTATAGAAAATGTATGCAAAAAATACAACTGAAGGGATGTTATTTTCTGCCCCAAATTGCCTTATATTCGCCAAATTTCAAAACAGTAAGAAAAGAGGTGAAGGTTTATAACAAAAAGCTTTATTAAATACGCTGCCAGTCGAGTAATCTTTCAGGAGGCTGTTTGCTATAGCACTTCCACATTCATTATTACTGACTAAACAAAGTAATACAGATTGTAATAACAAGTAATTTTTGTAATCTAATCAAACCATTTCAGTTTGGAATGTGTTTCTTCTGGAATTTATGGACAGCCCATTACCATTTTGGCAAGACAGATTTATTATTTCTGGCTCCTCTGATAGGTGTGATGTTTCAAGTGATAATGAGTCTGTAACTTCACTTGGCAGTTTGTTTAATGATCTGGTGACTGTAATTTTTTCCTCTGGTAGGGATGCTAATGTACCCTACTGCAGCTTGAAGTGTTGCCTCTTGTTCTGTCATTAAGAACAAATGAAATTAATTGATTCTGATTTTCTTTCATATCTGTAATGCTACATTGTAAAATAGTTGTCAACTGTGCAGTCGAAATTTTCTTTCTAATGTATCTGTGCTGTCCAGTAAAGGGTCTGATAAAATGACAACAGTAGTTGGAGATAAGGAGTCAAATGAGGAATATTTCATCTTTGTGTTTCCATAGAGGAGTGATATTTCTGACTGCAAATCTCCTGTATTCTGGAGGAAGCTTGACCAAAACCCAGGAGAAAGCAACCTGTATGTTTGTTTTTTTTTTTTTTTCTCATTTAAATAATGGGAATTGGTATTCACTGCAATTTGCAAATAATACATATATCTGTTTGTATCATTTCAAGTTGTTTTGGTAGGCAATAACACTTTGAATTGAAAATTCACAAGTTCATCATAAAATAGGTTGGGAGATGGAAAATGTTGATGAGAGAGGTTGGGGTAAATATAGAGCAGTGTTTAATTTTTGTGGGAGCCCAAAGTTAGCATCGCAACTGAGGACAGTGCTATAATGTGTAACCTTACAATTTCTATCAGGAAATTAATTCTGAAAACTAGTAATGTCCATGACAATGTTGTATTAATAACTACCCTCCCACCGAGATGAACAGTGACTACAGTACATGCTTGTACATTCTTTTCAGACTTCTTTTTTAAGTCTGTCTTGTGATTCAAAGAGCATCCGCGTTTGCACTGAACTGGCAGATGTTCCTTAGCACCGTAACACATGTAGTGTAGAAATCTTGAATTTGAGGCCACAACTATTCCATGAGATTGCATGAGATTGATGACTGTCAGCTAGCAGTGTAGGCGTCCCCCAAAAGTCTCACTGGATAGTACAATAATTAGTTATTATTACTTTATTTATTAATATGTAGATATTATTTAGTTATTATTTTATTCTGTTTGGAGGAGCTGTACAGTCCTCATTTTAAAGCTAATTAATAGTCTGAAATCAGTTATGTCCAAGTATCAATAATGTTTCCTGTAATTGATAATACAGCTTTATTTTATGCTGAGCATGCAAGTGTTTTTCATAACCTCCTGTGGTCAATGATACTTCGTTGAATACGAAGCGTTTTTCTGTTCTCCTCTTGTCAGGCTCATAATGCTTTAATATTAAAATAAAGAGGAGAAAGTAGGAAACTAGCTGTAATAGAGGAAAACTTGAAGCTACTTCTCAGGACTTTTGTGATAAGTGACAAATAAAGGGATTATATCTCATTTTTGAAGGCTAAACTTTCTATTAGCATGGCTCTGCTGTCATGGTATGATTAAAAGCTGAAGACTACAGCCAGTGCTGAGCATGTAAGGCATCTGAACACAAATAAGTGTCAGCTGGTTGCTCTGGGATGACACTAAGTTGAGGATTTCAGGATTACTGTCCCACACGTTGCATGTAAAAAAGACTACACAGCAAGGAATACGGTTAAGTAGGTGCTGGTATGTTAAATGCAGCTGAGAGAAGTCCTGTGATACTCCTCCAATGAAGGCAATGAAGGAGTGAGAAAGCATTCTGAGACGGGTGTTTGTGTAGACGCCTATCCTAGTCTTACAAACTACTTACTTTTTTATAGCATCATAGGATCCTACTGTCTATATTAGGATTCAAATCAGATGAATGCTTTTATCTTTCCCCTGTTGTTCAATAAAAGGCAGTAGACATGGTCTCCTCATTTTACTGAGAGAGGCTTTCTGGAGTTCCTGACTCTGGAAGAGGGCAAGCAGCTCTGCAGTTTCAGCTCATTGTGTGTGTGTGTGTCTGTATCCACCCATCCTCTTGAACACATCTTGTTCCTCAGTGTTTCACCTGGTGCTTTTAGCCATATTCCCTGCTCAATTTGCAGCTGCCTGGCAAAGTCTAACTTACTTGTCTCCTTCTTGCACGGATGAGAGACTGTGGGGTCCCCAAGATTCAAGAGTTGAGTCACAGTAGGACACTGTCAGGTTCACCTTTCTTGTATTAAGGTTGTTTGCAGACTTATCCATAGTCTCTTTTAAATCTAGGTATCTGTGTGTGCTTTCTTTAAGCCTACCCAAGCGTATGTTTAAATAGACTAGCACATCTGTTCTAAGTGTGTTGTCCTTTTGAAGCAGGAGTATTATGTGATGTTAATGAAATACTAGGAATCATTGTACAGTGTCCTTCTCATCTTTTTTAAAACTTAGATGTGGCTGGTTTAATCAATTAAAAAAGGAGTGTGTGTGTGTGTATGCGTGTGCTAGGGGTGGTGCTGGGACATAATTACAGAAGTGGAAGACAAAAGAGGTGAAAGAACCTCTTTCCTTTTGGAAATAATGTAGAGAAAATCAAACTACCGTTATATAAAGAAAAAAAAATCACTTAGTCTTATATTTCACTTTTCAGTTATAGAGGAATTTTCTACATTGATGTGAAATGCACTGGTAAAATTTTGAAATTCTGCCTTCTTTCAGCTGTATTCTGAGAGCAAAACTGAAGTTGTTAACAGTTCTTCTGAGAATACTTTGAATACTTTATAGTGTCTATTGAATCCAGGAAGAATTGAAATTGCTTCCCTTTGAGTGTGTTACAGAATGAGGTCTTTATATCAGAATGTTACAAAAAATTTACAGGATAAATGTTTCTTAGGATATAGTTCTCCTTAAGAGTGACATAGTTTGGGGACTAATCAGTTAGCCAGTGTCATCTTAAAATGCGTGATTCATTTGAAATGTGAATCAGTCCCTCGTTTTGAGTCTTAATTCAGATTAACTGCAGGTTTGAGGATATGCACTTGAGTCTCTCACTTCAGCTTTTAAAGATCAAAGAGTTGCTGTCTAGCTTCAAAGTGTGTTACTAAAACCCTACATAAGCAATTAAAGCTGACTCAGTGTCTTTGGAGTGAGACTCCTTAACATATGTACAACATACTAGTTAACACTTACAAAATTAGAAGTATTTTAAGGGATGGTTGCAGTGCTTATGTTTTGTACTTATTTGCAGAATAGTTGCAAGTTTTGCTAACACAATAGGTAACAACTACTGGAAGAGACAAAGGCTGATAAGTAAAAATAATTTCTTAGGAATACAGTCGGGCAACTGAAGCAAGATTTAACCTTTTTGTGTTTGTTTTCTATCCCTAGTGAGTTGCTGGGTAATTGCATATGCTGTAGGCTATCTGAAAGAAGCAGGGCATTTTTTTAAGCTGTGTTTCGTGGGAGCTGTTTTCATTTCATAATACACGTAGCTGAGTTTGACTTGATTAAATTGAGTAAATGTATATCCATAGATTAACTTTATTATTCATGTCATGGAATAGGAATGGGTTGATACTCACATAGTCATTTGGGAACTGTACTCTTGGGGGGGATTAAGACAAAGAAAAGAGAATAATATTTAAAGTGACACTTTTAAAGTGACACTTAAATAAGCCCTACAGGTAGTTTCTATTTAAATGTCTTGAGACACGATTATGACATTTTATTTCTTTCTGTCTAGGTCATGTAATCCTAATTTCAACAAAATCATATCTGATTTAAGCTGATAGGCAGTGAGCTGCTTCTCTTTCACTGTCAGAAATTCTGCTGTTAACAGTGCTTATTGGAAACTCCCCTGGCCAGCTATTTGCTTGTATCCTTGGAGGACTCCTCATGTCCCATCAGGACTGTCCTCACTGGTACCTCTCACCTTGACCACATATGGCCGCAGATTTTTCACCTGTTGTTTAAGAAACGTCTTGTAAACTGTGATTGCATTAGTTGTCTGAGGATGCTTCTGTTAGATACAGAGGTTCACTGCCACCATCACAGGGAGGTCCTGTTCCTGCCCGCATGAGCCGCCTATGTTCTCCTGGTCTTGTTACACATAAATAGTAAGAAGCAACAAGGACATAAAATGTAGACGTCTCCAGGAAAGTCTTTATCTGCCTGAAACACTGAAATAACTGTTAATTCACATCAATTCACAGTACTTTGAGAAAACATCATGAATGCGGGTATAGTGACAGTTCATGTTAATGCTATGAAAAACATATTTTTTGTGTTACTGTGATGCGGTGAAATGACCCAAATTCAGAAATGTGTGGGGTGGACGCCAGTAACTGTTTTGTTTACTGCAACTTGTGTGTCATGAAATGGCCTGACACTGACATGTATGCAGCGTGTTTAAGGCAGCACCCAGTTACGGTTTTCATACTGTCAGGGGGCTGGTGCCACAGAGTGCCCAGCTTGCCGGGCTTCAGCCGGTGTACAGCAGAGGCAGCGGGAGCGAGCAGCTGCACAGGAAGCCCAGGGTGATGGCCAGGCTGACCAACATTTTTTTTCCTGACTCTCTGCTAGGAACATGTGCACTTTCTGTAATGGGAGAGGTTTATAAAATGATGCATTTTGTTTTTGCGTTTTTCTTGCATCTTTCACTGAAACACTGATTAGTAGGTGTGCGCTATACTGAGAGATGCACTGTTACATTGATATGCACTGTGAGCATCCTTTAGGATTATCCTCTCTACGCTGATATTAACATGAAAGACTTTCAAAGATTTTTTTTTTTTTCCCCAAAGAAAATTAAAGACAGAATAAACATTAAACATTGCATCTTTTACTTAAGAAATCTCTACTTGTAAAATTGGATTTATAGCCCTCTGGAACTTGTGATCAAGATTAACGTGGAGAAAAAATTTGTAGCTGCCATTACAGACATCAAAAAAAGATTTGTATGGTTAACCATTGGTGCCCTCTTCTCAAGGATTTCGTATGTCTTATCGGAATGTGTGACTGAGATACAGTAGCCATGAATATCTGATTAAAAGAGCTGAGCAGTGGGAAAAGTTTATGCACAATCTGTGCAATCTTGATTTAAGTGGAATTGAGTGAACTGATTTTTGTAAAATGAAAATCAAAACATGCAAGTCAGTGTCTCATGTACAGTTGAAAATTCCAGTGTTCCTTGCATATAATTTCCATCAAATTATTTGGGATAATGCACATCCAGTTTCTCACACTGAACAGTTATATCAGTCAGCTGCTTACCAGTCTGATGTGTCTGAAAATCATGCAAAACAGCTTTAAATTTCAAATCTGATAATAGTTGTGCAAGGTTCATGAGTCTTTCCACTTACAAGGAAGTGAGTGTTGTCTCCTTGGTGAAGTTATAGCCTGGGTATTTCAGAGAACTGTGAGTTAACTGCTTTATTCAGCACAGGTTTTTTTCTTAACAAAGGTAAATTTTAATGTAGAGCTGTATTAGTGCTTGTGCTGAAATCGCAGTTATTTTGAATTTTGGGAACGGCTTTGGGGTTAACTGTATTTGTACCATTTTGTGCTTGGAGATTGCTTGTGGTAGGTCCTTCTGGAGCAAGGCAGGGAAAGCTCATGTCTGACTGCTCAGTAGCCCACAGTCTTGCCCATTCTTTCCTTCCTTGTCTCGGTATCTACACAGCCAGCAGACAGTGCTCTGCCTCGCAAGCCTATTGCGGGTAGTGCTTTCAAGGCTGTAAAATAGATGTTGTGTGAAAGGGGTCTATAAAGTACCTTACATAAGGGATTTCTGACGTGTAGTGCGTTTGCGCTTTCTTCACATACTCAGGAAGACAATGTCTTTCTTATTGACTTTTCTATATCTTTTGTCCTTTTAATCAGAAATTTTTTTGATTAGTGAACTGTCCTTCTGATGTCGCATAGACAGAAAAATAAGTGAGTGTCCCAGGTACGAGTCTTAATCAGCTTAAAATAGAAAAACTTAAATTAATTTTTGATGGGTCAGTCTTACTTCTCCAAGAAGAGGAAAATATGAATTTTCAATTTCCATAATGCTATATTATTGCAGCTGTCACTCAGGCTTTTCTTGCTAATCCAATGAAAGACTAATGTGTTATGATTAAGTACAATACTTCTGGCAATCCTTTAAGACCATATTATGACTAAAAGTAAATTAGTTATGGAAATATTCTGTTTTATTTTAATAAAAAGGCATTCTGTTTCATTTAGAAACAAATACCAGAAATCTCTAGTGAAGAATGCTTTAAAGAGTCTTTTATATTTAAATTAGTTTTTGGAAGAGAACATCACAATACTTTTTGGGAGAACACAGAAATAAAATCTTAGTGAAACTTGTTTAGTTAATATGCATCTCAAAGGCTTATGATTTATACTCTAGATGCTTGTAATAAACAGCATTTTTGTATTGTTTAATAGTGATAAAATAGGAAAATGCACATTTTATAGAAGAAAAGATATATTTGTGCTATTAATATTTTTCATAAAGAAATATTTTGGGATAATTGGGTAACAGTAGTCTGTTAAGAAGATGCATAGCCTAATTCATTGCTCACCTAGTCTTCCACCAACACAATTCTTACAGAGAGAGTAGAAAGGCAGAGTGTATGAAATCAGTCTGAGTTTCTAATTGACATAGGTCCTGGGTGGCTACTCAAGAGCTAAAAAAGGGGAAACAAATATGAGGAGAGTTAACATGTTAGAAAGAAAAGATGATGCATCTGTGAATTTTTATGTGGGAGCGATCTTAGTTTCACTGGGGTTAGTATTGTTCCTCCTAATGACGGTAAATTCTGTTCATCCCTGTTAGTACACCACTGGGGACAATCCTGCAAAATTAGTGCAGATACTCCCACTTTCTCATGACTGTAAGGGTTGGATAGGGTTGTAAGGTTTTTAAGTGAAGGTATTCAGCACGAGTCAAAAAGCTATTATCAAGTCCGGTATTTTATTCCAACTGTTGGCTGTTTGCCAGAGAATTTTCCTCAAGTAATGCACACCAAAGTACTGCCTTACAACATACTCTGAATGTCACGAATAACTTCTCTCATGATATTTTTGGTGTAGAAACCAGTACTTTTATATTTATTTCACAAGTTTTCTGTTTCTAAACCTACTTTAGTTCATGCCAGCAAGTAGGTTTTGAAGTTTTTTGCAAGGTTTTAAAAACTAAGCTTATTCTGAAAAAAAAAAAAATAAATATTTTTTTTTTCCAGTCCAGCTTTGTTAGGAGAATGACATGACAAACAACTGTGTTCTGTCACTTTTTGCCAGTTTTGTTCCTTTATCTTCCTGGAAAGGAAAACCTTTGTCAGTTTAGGGAGTGCTGTTGTCAATTTTCTTTCTTTAATGGTGAATTAAAATTAGCCAAGGTAGCTCCTGTGTTAAGTCACATGAAACTTCATGAAAATATTAAACTTTGAGCTAGAAGAGAAGGTTTTTTGTTGAAGAGAAGGGATTTTTGTTTGTTGTGTTCTGTGTGACTGATGTATAAATTTGACAACTCAATGTCTCTAATGAAAAGAAATTTCAGAAGTATCTTTTTTCACGAGGCAGGTTTTTGGGGTTGTTTTCTTTCAGCTTGGACAACTCCAAAAGAATTTATGTTAAATGATGTCTGAAGAGGAGAGTTTAGTTTTATTTACGTAGTTTCTATTAACCTTTTATAGAATAAAGGGAAAGCATGTTCAGCAACATTCTGTAAATACTTTCATTTTTTAAGGCTACAGTTTTATGAGAAAAACAATTTTTGCTAAGGTGCTCACAAACACCGCTGAATTTGGTTTCAGAATGGCATTTTGGATATGCTGAGTTGTTCTTTAAAAAAAATGAAACATGCAAAATGCTTTTACTTGGTGAATATGGGATGAATATTTTATCATTCAGTCTGTTCTAAAAGAAAATGCTCCCTTTAAATTAATTGTAGATCCATTAAAACACAGCATTGGTGCATATTCTGTTCTGCCTTTTTTCAGATTTAGATTAAGTCTTAAAAAAAATTTACATTTCTACCAAAGTTAACGTTTTCTTCTTTTTTTTTTTTTCACCACTTGTAATAGATGTTGACCAGTAGTTCTCTTACTACATCATGGGCTACAAAGGAAAAAACAAGATGGAACACCAAATGTTCTAATTTTCACAAATCATTATGTTTAACATTAGAATTAGATATCTGAAATTGCTGATGCTTAACAAACTTGACATTGCAGATTTGGTCCAAAGCCAGTGTAACATCAGTATAAATCTTCCTGTTGACTCCAATAACCATTGAATTTAGATTTGAAGAAAGCATAGATATATGCAGATGTTCTCAAAATGGTTTCTGACTTGGTGAAAAGGAACATTGGCCATCTGCTAGATTGGGAGGTTTCAGATAGGAACTTGGCTACTCTGCATGTGAGTCAGATCCACTGGACCATTAACCTTTCAACACATCTTTGTGTATCAAATGCCAGGAAGAGTTCATTAATGTATACTGCTATGAAAACTCTAGAGGTCTCTATAAAACCACTAACATATCATTACACATTACATGTAGAGACCCTTGTGACTTTATTAAATTCTCTAAATATAACTGTTTGGGAATTTTTTTCTAGATTATACTGAACTAATATGCTCAATATGCAGTCGAGCAACTGATGTGCTCAAATTTTATTTGTAGTTTTACTTTTTACAATGCTAGTTTAGCATGTCTAAAATTCAGCAAGAAATAAAATGGAACCAGGAAAACAGTCTCTCTTCAGTGTTGGGGAAAGAGCATGTGGTCTCTATTTCGTTTGTTAAATGATGAAAATGTATGCATGTGGCAGAAACTTGCTAATTTGCATTTGTCCCACTCTGTAATTCAGACACAAAATTCAACATCTTCATTCTTTCTCTGCTTTTAGGTCTTCTGTTACTGACGTACCAGCATTTTGTAAGATACATCATGACCTATATGAGACTGCAGAATATAGTCTTAGATAATTAAAACCAAGAAGTAAATCTCACATATTATTACTCTATAATTTTTTCAGAGTTTTTAAGTCAATCTGCAGCTATCTTAGATTACATTGGGAATTTTAAACTATGAGTTATTGAAATATATGCATATTACACAAATAAATTGCTGTAAAAATAAAAGTAGGCCAGATTTCTGGAAACTCCACGCTTAAGTTTGAATTAGTAACTTCTAACTAAAGGATTTTTTGCTTCCTGATACATAATGAATGTTTATTTCTAGCTATTTATTTGCGTGTATTACTTGAGTTATACAGAAATGGCTTCATGTTGCTTTTTTAGCACTATTTTTGTTTACATTTCGTCTTACTACCTTTTAATTTTTTTAAATATAGTTTCTTTATATGCAAAACACATAAACATCTGATCTTCACTATCAAATGATATATTTGCAGATTAGAATTTACAGTCCATCATGGAAAGTAAAATTGCTTTTAAGAAGACTAAAGAGAAAAGGATGTGTGAAGTCTAAGGAATTAGAAGTGTTGTAGAAAGAACAAAACATGTGTCTCATGAGCTCATCGTAGACATTGAACTGAAGCCCATTGGAGCCAACGGGGAGACATGCCAGTGAGGTCTTTCAGGCAGGCTGTGGCGGAGGTTGTGTCAGTTCTCAGAGTCACAGAACCCCTGGGGTGGGAGGGCAGTTCTGGAGATCCTCTAGTCCAGCCCCTTGTTCAGAGCAGACTCAGCTGGAGGAGGTTGCTCAGGGCCATGTCCAGTCACGTCTTGAATATCTATCTGCAAGGCTGGACACTCCGCGGCTTCTCTGGTTAACCTCTTCCAGTGCTTGACCACCCTCATAGTAAACCTCTTAATGGTACTACTTCTCAGTATGACCAAAAGTAGGGCCAGAGCAATTTATGACTGTACTTGCTACTTAGCTTATACGTAGTAAGCCTTTTCCTTACTTACTATATTCAGTTGTAGTTTGAGCTAAGGTGTGGTACGTCACACTGCTGCATGCTTCTTTTCTTTTTCCCCTAAGCAGAAAGATGGTTTCTCTTCCATGTGTCATTAGAATTGCTTGGCCTTACTACAGTGGTCCTTTTAAATCACAGAATCATAGAATGGTTCGGGTTAGAAGGGACCTTAAAGGTCATTTAGTTCCAACCCCCCTGCCATGGGCAGGGACACCTCCCGCTAGACCAGGCTGCTCAAAGCCCCATCCAGCCTGGCCTTGAACACTTCCAGGGATGGGGCATCCACAGCTTCTCTGGGCAAATCCTTATGGGGATGGCAGTGTTTTAGATTAGCTCAGGATCTCATGCTTGATTTCATGTCCACAAAGTGATTTCAGTACTGTGAAACTAGTCCAATATTCTTGGTCATCGTCAGAGGAGAGCAGCTTTGCTCAGAAAAACATTCTCGTATATTGTGAATAGTATAGAAAAATGTATAGAGACGGCTTTGTGCTGTTGAACACAAACAGTGTCTTGTTGCTAGTGCTCTGGCAGAGCAGATGAGAGAGGCACCTGCATGGAAGTCTGAGTGGCTAAGTTTGTGGAGGAAAGAAAAAATTAGGACTGTAAAGAATAAGGACCAAATGTTTATACTTCTCCAATAGAAAAGGAGTTTTTGGAAAGCTTTAATGTTACTTGAAAGTCAGAATGAAAGGAAAACAAGAACCTTTAGACAGAGTATTTCTAACGTGCTTGGGGGAAGGAATTTGGGTGCCAAGAACCTCAAAAAGAAAGAAGGCTGCAATAATCATACTATATAATTATTGTGGCTCAGGTAGAAGAGGAAAAGGCAGAAACTTGCATGCTATTTTTGTATGTTGTCAAGCATGGTCACATCCCTGTGGCCTCTTATAAAATCTTACCCTTCTCTGCAAGCAGAAGGATAATGGAAAGTGTTTGACAGGATGATGGTTCTTTATATTTTATATCACAACTTTCACACTGTAAGGAACCTTCCAAAAATATCAGTTTTCAAAGCTCCATTATTTTTAAAGAGCAGCTAATCACAAAGGCAAGTGGTATAAGAAAGAGTATACCTGTTATGTACCTACTTGTAAGCCTGCTGCCTGAACAGACAGGAGGTTGAAATACAGGTTAGGGTGAAATTCAGCTAACCTTGCTCATACAAATATTCTATATATGTTCAGAGTTTCAGGTATACAGGGTTTTTTTTGAAAATCAGAATAAGAAAACCAATTTTTGTTTTTTTTCCTTTCAGCAAGGGAAAACCTTTGTGTTAAGAGTGTTGCAGTGGAGGTGGGCAAACCTGTATGTTGCCTTTTAACTTTCAGCATCATGTGGGACAGTTGTGAATGTATGTAGTATTGAAGTAGCTGAGAGCGCAGCCTCAAAGTGACACTGAACATGACCACAAGGAAAATACATTCTTGATCTGTTCTTGGGGTTTGAATCTGAGTCTCTGAGGATCATCTGTCTGTGTTTAAAATGTAATTTCAGCATGACTTTGAAAGAAAGAGATGAGTGAAAGTTAGAAGTTTTTTGTGTTGGTTGTTGAATGATATTGTCCAAAGTAATTACAGTAATTTTGATTGACAAAGTTTTTAGCTTTATATGTAAAATATGTTCTCAGTAAGAAAATCCGTTTGGTATTTCCTCCCACCACTTTTATTCTGGGTGAAATTTTCATTGTATGCTAAAGCTTGGGGCTCTTATTCTGTATTCAGTCTTTTCAACCAATCCTAATGAAAAATGTCTTATTTAATATATAAATTTTGTTTTTATTTGCACTTGTATTCTGAAAACAGCCACACCTGCAGAAAGAAGAGCAAAATGAGTCTATTAGTAGTCTAGGACTTCTAAATATAATAAACTGAATGAGATACAGCAGTGTGCTATTCCTTCAACTATTCTTTGCTGCAAAGTAAGGCTGGGAGTACTTAATGGGGTATGTTAAACACCATATTGTAGTACCTAAAAGGAAGAGAGAGATAATGTACAGAGTAATACTATAGATATAAATACATAGAAAGAATAAACAGGACGTTAGGAAAAAAGGTGTTAAGCTGTTATGCTGTACTTTTCCCTTTCAAAGAGTTTTTATTCTCTTGCATTATTTATACATATAAAGGACATTGTTTATATATATAAAGGATCTGTTACTTATATAGCTAAAGGACGTTGAAGAGCATATGAAAGAAGAATAATATGTATTTAAAAAGAAATTCTAAATGGAAACTTAAATATGCTAAAGTATCAAATTATATACCACACAAAATCAATAGAATGGTGAATACTGATTCCCAGAAATCTCAAAAATAAGCTCAGTCATATATAAAATTGGAAATGAAGTGGATGACTTCACTGTGAACAGGTGCATCATTTCATAATGACTGTATGAAGTCCTTAATCAGTATAGCAGTTCTAAACAAGTATAAAATGTACATGGTTTTGTACGAAATGGTTGGGAGTAGATATGATAGTGAAATTAGTGACTTCGGGACATGTTTCTCTACAATAGATTAGTCCTAACAAAGTAGCTGGACTGTATTTAGGTACACCTGATTTGAGCTTACTGTAGTAAGTGAAAAGATTTTTGCTGGTTTGAACAAATGATTAAAAATACACTGCAAAGTTGATTATAAAGCCACACTTACTCTACATGCAGAAGGATAGAGAAAATCTTGTCAGTAAGCTAAAAGTCAGTAATTCAGTGGACAAGGTTGTTATCACTGGTTTTGAGGAAAGTGGTTATTTGAATTTTTGTGTGGATGTCTGGTAAAAAGATGAAGATGAGCATGGTGGAGAGAAAGAAAAATGATAGGGAAAAGTAGATAAAAGAAGTGACTGGGGAGAGATAGAGCTATCACTTGTTAAGTAGAAAAATTTGTACCATTTGTGTAATGGTCACTTTCAAGAGAGAAATTGTTTTATTTAAATAATTCTTAGTCTGAGTCTGTGTGAGTATATCTTGCACATCCATGTATGTAAGGTTAAGACTCTTATTTCCACCAATTCAGAACTGTATGTTCAATATGTTGCAGACTGAAGGCTTTCTTCTGTTTTCTCAGCATAATTGAAGGTAGGAAAAGGAATTACAAAGGTTGAAAATGATCAGGCTGTAGGGGTGGAATAGTCTTTCATATTTATTTGTAAATGTTAAAACACCAACATTTTCAATCATTTTGGCGTAGCTCAGCAAAGCTGATCTGGACTCCACTTCGGAAGAATTTTTGATGGAAGGGAAGGCAATTTGCTAAAGAGATACCTGGTCTAGCTGAATCAGGTATTTTAACCCCCGAAGGAATACAGATGCTTTAGTGTCCTTCAACCAATTATCTTTATTGAGAAACATAGTACTTCGGACATTTTGGAGCCACTCTAATATTATGCTGCTTTTCAGAGCCAAGCTAGCTCAAGTACCTCTCTCCTATTCCACTGAGAGCCTAAGCATTGACTTGTGCTCGTTCCAAGGCACCAATTTTTGCTAGAATACCAAATACCTGTTTTTAAGGGGACTACATTCAAAATCAGGCCTTGGATGCTTAAAATGTATATTTCGGAAATCTTTTCTCAATTAAAGCACGTATGTTACTCTCCATAATTATGAAGTTAAATTGATTCCCTAGGGTATATTCCAATAGAGCAGTCATTAAAATCAAACAAATCCTACTTGACTGGCATGTAGAGTTTTAACTGTTTTTTGATCTTTATGAAAATACTCAGCAGAGTTTGCTTACGAGCAAGTTTGCAGTTAATACCTTACCCTGCAGAGCTTTAAGTGGGCTTTGCAGAGAATTTTTTTTATATATAGCAGGATTAGATACAAAGTGTTTTTCTGAGTTGATTTCAAAACTGAAAAAAATAAGAAAAACAAAGTGCAAAGAAAAAATGAGAGATTTATTTATTGAACTGTTTAACTTGTCTTTTGCTCCTTACATCCCAACGCAACTGTGAGCCGTTTCATTGTTTTCATGTCGACATCCAAATACCTTGTCTGTGTCAGATGGATGCATTTTTTGTTGAGTTCACACATTGGTATGATATACTGATGGTTTTAAAAGGGATGATGAATGCTTGTCTGCTTGGATGTTGATGATGGTATGGCCAAAGTTGTTTTCATGGTATGTTTTAGTCTGTAGAATGTATCAGTATGTAAGACTGTCATTAAGTGTATATTTTCTTTTCTACTAGTGTTTTGGTTTTTTAAAATGGCTAGTCACTATGATTTTGGTCTTTAAAAAAATACTCTGCAATAATCACTACAACTTCTTTATTATTTCTAGCTAAAATATGAATAAATTATTCTTTAAGATGTTTTGGAATTGTTCCTCAGTTTTGCTTAGAAACAAAAATTCTCTGTCTCTCTTAAATCACATAGTTTCAGGGAAAAAATCTGATGTCCCAGGAAGAACTGAACTATTTTGTAACTTTATTACTTCTTGCTGTTGTCTTCTAAAAACTTGATTTACTTTGTTATGTAGCCTTTTTAGGAAAAGAGATACAGATGGTATTTCAGCTGTTTTCAAATAATTTTGTCTGAAATTAACTAGAAGTATAAAAAATTAAAAAGTATATTTAAAATCAGATTTAAGATATGTTAGATTTTTATTTGCAAGTTTGTTCAGTTTCATTATTAAAGACAAAATTTGTTGTTACATCATGGTTTAACTTTTCTGTTTTGTACTTTGATTTCTATTGCCTGTTTGCCAAAATATTTTTTTTTCATGTGTACCTTTGAGATTTGGTATTTATTGCTGTCGTGAAAAAATTCTAAGGCATTGCAAAGTCTATCTGGCCTACCTCTGACTGTTTAATTCAACAACTCTGTTTTTATGTAGGTACTGTATAGCCAAATTAAAATTTTCCAATACTGAACTAATTAATGTTCTGCACAAAGTACGAACAAAGTTTACATTACCAGAATATGTGAGGCTGGTTGCTGCTGTGAGACTCATCTCTGTGGATGTAACATGAAATTATGTCCACCCTGGCTGCAATGCTGTCCAAGTTAACCTGGACAAGCGGAGCAATAATCACCTGAATGCCAGATGACAGTAAGCACAACTAAAGCAAGCTCAAATAAGCTCAGGCCAAGACAAATCCCAACCCGTAGAAGTGTGGAGACTCAGCACCACCCGCTTAGTGCAGACTCTGTGACCTTTGTTCTTTTGAACAGTCCAGGCTCTGTTCCTTTGAACAGGAAGGACAAAGAGCCTGTTTTCTGGGCTGTCCCAGAAAACCCCAGCATTTTGTCATTTGGATGTTTTCAAATGCAGGAGACTGAAGGCTGCTTGATGGGTCTCACTCAGTGAGGGTCTTGCTTTGTCCTTCTACAGTTTAGGAGCTCTCAGTGCAGTGGGTAGGGGCCAGAACACAAAGTTGTTCAGCTGGTGATGCCACCATACTTGGATATGGAGTATCCTTGTTTCCAAAGCCCTATGTGTTTTAAGCCTAATATATGGCCTTGAAAAGTGCTGCCTTTTTTATGTATTTACTTTTATTTTTAATACTGACTCAGTAATAAAGGTACCATAACAAAAGCACCAAACAGAATGACAGTCAAGGTTAAAACTGTAAGTTAGCAACTTTTTCAAGTATGGTCCATTTAGGCGTTTGCTTTGTTCAGTCTAATAGTGTATGCAGAGGCAGCATCTTGATATCTTGCCAAATCATACACGCCTTTCTCCTTGCTTGAGTACAAAGGTACAGCATCTTGCTATAGTGATAACTATTCCAGGGCATTGCACCTTGATAGTCTGCACTGGGATGTTGTCAGCGTGAAGCCTAGCAGCGTTTGACCCAAACCGACGAGTGCTGCCCAAAACCCTCCTCAGGCAGAGTCACAGGTTAGGAAGAGCCGGAGGAGCTTGGGTGAGGCCCCTGTGATTGGGACAGAGAGCGAGAAGGACACAGGCTGTGTCAGCAGGGCTCCAGGCCAGAGAACGGTCCTGGCACATTTAATTCATGAGTCTAGACATAGTTTTTGGACTGAAGCCATACTTGGGGCAGCAGCCAACAGAGTAGATAAGGAACGCACAGACTGCAGACTTCTGCAATGTCACTCCTGCTTCAAATGAGAGCTGACTGTGCTCTTCGTCATCTTGCAAAGTACTTTACTGTGGAAATGGAGCAAGCGAGCTCCTACTTGATGAACAGACAGAACCTGTGTGGTAGGCAGTGGTGCGCAGGAGTCAGTAAGCTGGGAAGCCAAACACCAGCCTTTTTGCCCCAGTAAATTTCTCTGTAACGGCCTGGGGTGTGCTCATCACTGGTTAAAAACTCTTGATTCCTCCCAGGGCAGGCATTAGAGGTGCCCAGGAACCTCTCTCATGTCATAATCCTGCCCAGCTCTCCTCTGTTTGATGGCATCTCCTTGAAGAAACAGGGCTGCTAACAAGTGTGAGTTTCTATTTTAATGTCAGCTGTTTCGCATTCCAGCTAAGGGAGGAAAAGCGTTGGGCAACATAGGTATGTAAGGCCTGAATGGGGAAGGGAAGTTTTTCAGCTGTAGGTAGTAGGTCTGGTTTTCTTGCAGGCTGGGGGCTCAGGCCTTCTTGTGAAGAGATGTAGTAGCTGCTGGTGATGCAGCAAAGTGAGGTCGGATGATGGAGCAAAACTGAAGCTGTGATCAGGACAGACTGGGAGGAGAACCTGGAAAGGATGGCATTGCTCCAAGATGATCAGCTCTGATTTTGCTGGGATCCTTTTCCAGGTCCCTTGGCCCAGCCTGGACAGCCACCCAAGACAGGTGTAAATGTGCCTGAAGGAGTGCTTTCCCTTGAGGTCTGCATATTTCTCTTGTACTTTAGTCAGCCACTCCCAATAAAGATACACTGAGTGTAGCTTATTTCTTCACTAATTACTTCCTTGGGTAACACACTCTTTTCTTTAAGATCAGATAAAGGTGTTTGTAGGATATTCTGAGAAGTCCTTATGAATGTGTTTGCAAATTATTTTCTGAGGCTGGTACTAGCTACAAAAATAACATCTTTCTGGGTTTCATAATCCCTGCAGCAATATGATAAGGCTTTTCTATTTTCTGGACTTACAGGGAAGTTTAGGATATTAGAGAGGTCTTTAAAATGCCATGGTCTTCACAGAGCTAAAAATTAAGGAATATATATAGCAGATGATAATAGGAAAGGGAGGAGTCTTATAAACTTAGATAACAGCCTATAGTTAGGTGGTATAACATAGCGATGGGAGAATATGTTAGAATGGCAGCTCTTTCCAGGCATCTGTAATATATATAAACAAACATGTGGTGCTAATTAGGAGTGGCATTACAGTAAATTAAAAAGTTTGCATATATCTTGTTTTAATGGATGCTTCATTATATTCATTGTTTTTTAGCAGGCATCATCTGTTTCATTAATTTTCTTTAATCTTGAAAACATAATGCCTGTGCCATATGTTGTGCTGTCTTGCTCAGATAGTAGGTAGACAAGGAAAACTTCTATATTTTGCTTCAGACTGCAAATTCCACTATAATTTTTTTTTAATATATAATTTGAAGGAACTCTTTTGGAAGTCTAAGACTGATGGGCAAAATTGTCATGTATTTTGTGTTGTTCAGGGTACAGGAGTGGAATTCTTAGTTCCTTTGAACTAAACAACTCTAAAAGAAATGCATGGGCTTAATTAAGAGATGTTAATAAATATTTTGTAAGGACTGCCTGAAAATGACCACAGAGTCAGACTAAAGGATGACAGAATCTAGGTCTTAGTTGGTAAAGGGACACTGCAGATAAGCTTTTGCACAGCTATTTGGCAAGCTGAATTCCTTTCTTATCAAAATATGCCCATCTCACTTTCTTTGAGAACTAAAAAGTAATCCTTGCTTACAAACAACTCTTAAAATGAAGTGGAAAATAGAGCTTGGAGTTGTCCTCAATAAAACGTTAATTGCAAATGAAGACAACATATGCCAGTGTGTTCTTCTTGCCTGATTCTTAGTTGCGGTTTTGAGGAATACATTTGCTAATTGAGTATGTAAAAAGTTTATCAGTCCAGATCCGTGGTGACTTTGCAACATTTGGCATATATTAATTAATAGGGACTGGGTTTTTGAAGAAAACTTTGGGAGACATTAAAAATGCAAGTGGCTCCTGTTTTGACTAGCATTCTGTGTTTGTTTTGTTTGTTTTTTAGCTTTGAGTCCTGCTATGTCTCTTCAGGGTAAATTGTTCATGCTGATGCTTTAAAATTGTTTGGTAAAAGCATTATGTTCATTTTTGTAAGGTTTAAGCATGATATACTTTCTTAATATGTTGCAGTGAGATTTTTATATTCTCTGATGTGATCGTTGTCTAACAAGGCTTTTTATAAATAAGGAGCATAACGTTTGCTAAAATGTAAATACTTTTTGAGCTATACACCATACTAGAGAATATTATTCCAGTTTACTTCCATTATTGCCTCATAGAAGGGCAGTCAGTGTTCCTAGTATTTCATAGTTGGTTTTGTGGTTTGTCTTCTTTTTTTAAAAATAGCAGTTACTTCATAAAAGTGTGGGCAAAAAGGGGAAATAAATCCGCAATTTATTAAATGGTTTGTGCACACTCTTAACTTACAATTTCCATTAAAAATGAACAACAGTATGTTCGCTATTTCCTTGGGGAAAAGCCCCTTGCTTGGGGCTGATGCTTTCTAGGGTTATGAGGTGCAAGTGAGACTAAGTACTGACCACAAAACTAGGGTGGAAGGGATGGAGAGTGAATTTTGTGAGGACGCTACACAAGGACAAGTGACACCTCACTTACTTAGAAGCAACTGGTCTGTTTTCTGCCCGACATGTATTGCCCGTCAGACAGAGTCTTTCATCAGTGCTGTCTCCTGACCTGTGCTGGGGAAATGCTAGTTAGCACAGGCCAAAACTAACATTTAATTTGTATGGGTGATTTCTGTCCATGTCCTGGCCCTGGTTCATTTGTTAGAATGGATATGTTTTAGGAAAAGTAATAGATTTTTCTTAGAAATTGTCATCACTTCTAGCATGTATCTGACTCGGATTGTTTCAGCCCGTCGTCATTGTTTCATACTAAAGCCTTGTCCATCAAAATGACAGGCCCTCTGTAACATACTGATTTTTTATCCCTTTAAACATGCTTGCTGTTATTAGATTGCATGCTAAGAACATATATTTTCTTGAATTCCAGCCAAATCTGTAAGAATTGTTTGGGGAGGGCTTTGCTGTGGGCTTGTTCTTTGCAACTCAAATTATGGATCTCTAATAGTGTACAAGGTAAATACTGTTCAACATGAGAAAGATCTAGTTGCTATAAACAGCGAGGAAATAACTAGAGTAGTGATGCCTAATAAGAAATTTATAAACTAGGCACTTATTCACTTCACTGGTTTATGGATCTATATCCTTATCGTTTCCAACAGATTTGCATTTTAAAATGGTTATACGCAAAAGAGCAAACTCTCCCTGCAGATAATAACACTCCAACATCTTTTAAGGTAAATATAACAGAGGATTTCAAAAGCAGTAACTGTAGAGTTCATTTTTGGCATCATGATTTTTTCAGAAAGGCTTAGATTGCAAGACCCAGCAAAATATTTTAAATTAATAATTTATATAAAAGATGAATTAAATATTCATAGTGAATATAGGAAGTATGCGTTCCACCTCAAAATACTGTAGGTATTACAGTAAAAATAATACTTGCAGATCCAAAGAAACTGCTGCTTCTAGCTTAGACATAATTAAGTGGTAACAGACAGAAGAAACACCTACATAATGACAAGGATCACAGAACTGCTGGAAGGAGCCTCTGAAGATCATCTAGTCAAACCCCTCTCCTCAAACCAGGATCAAATACAGCAGGTTGTTCAGGGCTGTGTCTGGTTGAGTTTTGTGTATCTCCCAGTGTGGAAACTCCACAAGCTGCCAGGACAATCTGTTCCAGTATTCAACCACCCTGTCAATAAAATCAGGTCTTTGATGTTTAAATGCAGTTTTCTGCATCTCAGTTTGTGCTCATTGTTTCTTGTCTGTTCTGGATCTGTCTGGGTCAGTCATCCTTACTGTCTCCTTCAGATATTTATATACATTGAGAAGATCTCCCCAGCGCCTTCTCTTTTCTGGGCTGGACAGTCCCAGCTGTCTGTGTCTCCTCATGTAGTTCCCTGCACTCACCAGTATGTCCATGTTATACTTCTATGGGGAGCACCCCACTAAAGCCAGTACTCCAGATGTCTCATCAGTGCTGAGGACAGGGAAAGCATCACCTCCTTTGACCTGCTGGGGACAATCTTCCTCATGCAACCCAGATGCTGCCAGCCCTCTTTACCACTATGGCATATTGCTGGCTCATGGTCCTTGATCATGCTTAGCATGGGGTCCACCAGGATCCCCAGATCTTTTTCTGCAAAGTTGCTTTCCAGCACCAATTGTCCCAAGCCTGCATCGCCCCCTTCCCTATTCCCCCACACATGAGGTTATTTCTTCCCAAGTGCAGGAATGTGCACTTTCCTTTCACTTTCATGAAATTCCTGTTAACCTATTTCTTCAGCCTCTCAAGGTTCATCTGAATGGCACATTAAACGTCTTTGTATCACCCTTCCTGCTTGTTTTATGGAGTCTGCAAACTTGCTGAAGGTGGGCTCTGTCCTGTTGCCAGGTCACCAATTACAATGTTAAACAGCACTGGTTCCAGTACCTACCTCCTGAGTATTCCAGTAGTGACTGGCCTCCAGCTGCACATCATGCTGCTCATCACCACCCTTTCAGTTCAGCATTTCAGCTATTTTTCAGTCCACATCACAGTCCACTTACCTAATCAGTGTTCTTGCCTGGTCTTCCTTTTGCTGCTGGTATTTCAGTATTTCATCTTGTGATCGTTGCTTCATGTCTGTTCTGGATCTGTCTTTGTCCATCTTCCTTGCTGCCCCCATCGTGATTTATGTATGTTGATAAGGTTCTTCTGAGCCTTTTCTTTCAGGGCAAGACAGTCCCATTTCTCTCAGCATCTCTTAATGTCAGATGTCCTGTAGAGGCCCTTCTTGTTGCCCTTCACACCCCTCACCCCTTCACACAAAGCCTCAGGTGGGCTTTGGCTTTCCTAACCCTATCTCTGCACGCTTGGACAGTGTCTCCCTATTCCTCCTAGATCACCTGTCCCTGCATCCACTTGCTGGGCGCTTCCTTTTCCTGTCTCAGTCCAGTCAGGAGCACCTTATTCACCCATGCAGGCATCTTGTCACCTTTCTTTGACTTCTCACTTAGAATCATAGAATCATGGAATTGTTAGGGTTGGAAGGGACCTTAAAGATCATCTAGTTCCAACCCCCCTGCCATGGGCATATCCCACTAGATCAGGTTGCTCAGAGCCTCATCCAGCCTGGCCTTAAAAAATTCCAGGGATGGGGCTTCCACCACCTCTCTGGGCAACCTGTTCCAGTGTCTCACCACCCTCATGGTGAAGAGGGTGATCTTGATCTTGACTTGTCAATATCAACCACTCTTGAGCTTGGAGGAGGTAATCCTTGAAAATAAATCAGCTGTCCTGGACTTCCCTTGCCAGAACTGTATCCTATGGGATTCTTCCAGCTGATCCCTGAATAGGCCAAAGTCTTCCTGCCTGTAGCCCAGTGTTAGCACCCTGTTTTTTCCTTTCTTCTCTCCTTTCAGGATCATGAACTCTGTCATCTTATGGTCACTGCAGCGAAGGCTGGCTGTGGCCTGCGCACACCCAACCGGAGCATGGTTTTTACAGAGAAGTTATGAATAGAGCTATAAAAGACGTCTGTTTGAACTAAAGCTTACTAAAAGTCAATAAAAAGAAAAAAAAAACTTAGAGTGTCTGTGTGATATATTCAGATCTAATCATAAATTGCATATCTCTGTAGAGATTTCACTAAGTTGTATTTGCACAGATACTTCATTCATTTTAGATTTTTTTTTTAATTGTTTAATCCATTGTGCCAGACATGGGTAAAAATAATACTGTTTTAAACAAGGAGTTATTTCATTTGTTAGATGTCCGATGCATATTGTGAACTCTCTCATTTTGGTAGCACAAGTGCAATTCACAGGTAGCTGTCCTGCCACAAATTGATTTGACACTGAAGAAGAGAAGAATCTTATAGGAAGAAGAGAAGCCTTATAGGAGAGAAGAATCTTTTCTTCACTTCACATATTTATGTGTTTCTTAATAACCAGTTAGTGCAGTGACCACTACTGTAAGATGTACAGCAAATTCTTTTCATTATATGGCAATAACTTCTGGTTTTGGGGAAAAAAGTTCAAAGTCCTGGAGCTTTTGAATCCTGTTGGAAACTAAGTTCTGCTCTTACTGCTACCAATTAAAATGAAAAATGGTGGAAGATGTTATTGCAGGCTATTAATGTTCTGTGCTCCACACACAGTATTTTTAAACTAATTGGAATTCAGTTTTTTTCAAGTATGATTTGGTTTACTCTTCATTAAGGTGGTGGTATTATTGTAGCCTTTTTCTTTCTGACATTTTTCATTCCTCTTGAAGAAGTGTGCGTTTCTGTACGCACCTTTTCTTGAAGGGAACAAAGAACATGTAAAAGTGTACTGTTTTCTCTGTCTGTGCCTCATGCAACCTGAAAAGTGAAAAGTAGTTTCAGTCTTTTTTCTCTTTTTCCTTACGATTTTCTGTTTAGATACAGGGACTACTTACAAGCATTAGGAGCACAGATAGCACAGAGGTCATTTAATGGGATTGAAGAGCATGTGGTAGGTGCTCTGTAATGCATCATTTTAGAAGACCTTCTGTGACACTATGTCATGCAGTTCAATGTTAATGTGTGGTTCTTTTACCCTGTAATATCTCCTAGGTGAGCATATAAAAACATACAAAATTTGAGATGTGGAAAACTAGATCTCTGTAGAAATCAGTTGGTCAGTGTTTTTCTGTTGGATGTTTCTTGAGTAAAATTGTGAAGACAGCGCCCTAGGGCTTCACTTGGCCTTTGAGATCTTACAGTCAATAGATTGAGGAACACAGATGAAAGTAATGCCAAGCCATACTTGTTCCTTTCAAAGAATGGGTTCAGAGAGACTGCTGTTTTATCAGAAGTGTCTCAAGTAATGAATGTGATCTGAGAAGTTTCAATCTATGCAAGTAAGTCGTCCTAAACTCTTTGAGAGTTGCACTTTGACTTTGGCAAAGAGAATTTCTAAAAAGTGATATGATTTCTTGCGTGCTGCAAGAGGAGTTCCACATAAATTTTCTGTTACTAGTGGAAAATATTATTTCTTACTACAAGCTTGGGACTCAGGATCTGCATGGCAAATTTTACTTATTTTCAATTAATATCATTGCTTGTAATTCTTCTGCTCAGCTAATTCTTTTCATTGTTGCCCGTGAACAGACCAGTTTGTGCCTTATACCTTATATTTTAAAAGATAATGGAAATACATAGGCTGAGTTAACAATACATTCTTCTAAAGGCAATGAAGCTCTATCCAGTGATCTCTGCTGCAGCATTTTTAGCAGGCAATGGATTATCTCATCATAAATTTTCTTGCATCTTCCTCTGAAATATTTGGTCAGCTTCGAGAGTAAGGATGCTCACATAGATAGTGCGAGGATCTGACTTAGTATGAGACATAGACACATAGTGGATTAGCATTGTTAGCATTTTGGAGATGAAAAAAATTTGTATGGACATCTAAATTTTCTGAGCTAGGTTTTTATGTGTTGCTAAAATAATCAAAAACAGGCAATGAAATATCTCAATTGAAGCCTGATTTCTTTTGTTGAATGATAGCTTTTTGAGTCAGTTTCTCAGAAAAGGATTGTATTCTTTGAACTCTTGTTTTTTCAAAGCTACTTCCTTCTTACCAAGGTTTGTCTGATTTCATGTATGGCTCTATAGTACTGGTGATGCTCAAACATTGATGGCAGACTTTGTAATACAGGAACATCTTATTTAATTCGTGATGCTGTCAGATGTCTTACCTAGCACATGCTGATGCTATGTTTTGATACTTGGTATCATCTAATTTGTGTCTTAGTAACTGTGAGGAACTTGAGGCAACCACTGAACTCATTCCAAAGTGAGGTCAGCATATCTAAATCTCTTCCTAAAATCTTCTCTTGCCTCAAACATACTTTTGAAATGTATGTGTCTACGAAATCAGATGTTGTAAGATCTGTTTTAGAAAACCCTAGACCATTTCTGAGGAGAGACCTGGCAGTTTCTTGAAAGATCAGATTTCAGTGTTTATCTGAAATGTTTTGGTACTCCAATTTGCTTATGAAAGTAAGAAAAAATTTTGAGGTGCCCTGGAGATACAGGTAAAGTTTTTTCTAACGCCTGGGATGTTTTCTAAACAGCTTTCCTCTAGACAGATTAAAATATTACACAATTTCCGTCCAAAAGGTAATAGATTCAGAATAATCTGAAAGTTTGTTTATAATAAAAATTCCAAAGCTTTGAGTCTTAATCTAATCTTTTGGAGATGTTAACATCTTTATTTTCAGTGTGGAGATTTGTATGCATGCATGTGTGTGTATGGTTATGAAAATTGACCTAAGTGCAGATGTATATTTTACTGATGTCCTATATTTGCATCACTGCTATCAATACAATAGTGCTGGACAATTCTGAGTTTAGGAGTTGTCATTGGCCAAAGGCTGTCTACACTTGGCAGTCTGAGTGTGCCTCTTCCTTGCTGGAGACTGAGAGGTTTTGGAGAAACAGCCACACCGTGCCCTTAGGTGTCTTGGTCAGAGAAAGGCCCTTGGAAGGGTTGAGTTTACTACTATAGACATAATCTAACTTAGTTGTCAGTCCTTGAGGAATCTTTGCTCTTGCTGGGAAAAGACGAATGTTTTGATGATCTATTAAGGTAAACGGTCGCATATAGATTTTAGCAAAGATGGGGAGGACCTAGAATGTAAGAGGAGCAATCCTGTGGAGAGCTGGAAAGCAGCCAAGCTGGAACAAAAGATTGAGCTCATGCTCAACAGTTTGTTGCATTTCTGTCTGTGAAGTCGAACCTTAGGAATAAATGAGAACTTTTTGCCATGTTTTTGTGGGGAATGACACTTAGGCTGATGGCTTAGACTAAAAAGACTTTCTTTGACAACGGAACGGTTTTTGCATGTGATGGGGAAAGTGAAAGTTTGGGAGGATTTCTGTTTAACTAAGGGATAGCCCTAGTCTCAGTATTTGCTTTGATCTTTCCCCAGCATCTGTCTAATGTCAAAGTCTAATTCAGTTACAGTGTAACTGTGGGCGAAAAATACCTTTTAATATTACCAGGTGAAAAAAGATAAAGAACCAAACACAGAAAAATAGGAGCATGTATGATTTAATTTTGACTGATCTCATCTTCTATGGGGGAAGGCGTTGTGCTGGTGAATGATGGGCAGGGGAATACAAAGACGTCTCGCACTAATTATTCAGAAGGCAGACTGGTGTCAGTAGTGTCAGTGCTTTTCTGTTTTCAGTTGAAGAAAGGAGGAAGAGGCTGAGAGAGAACAAAAGGAAGAGCTGTATTAGGGAGGGCTGACTTGTTTTTCCAGATTTTATAGGAGGTATTTATAAATCTTCAGTTGATGTTTTCTGTATCATGTGGTTTCATATCAGCATACATGATTATTGACATCTTTGTGTCCCTCTTCTTACTACATACTGCTACATTTTTGTGAATGCGCTTGATGAACTTGAGGCAGAACATACATACATGCATATGAATTTGTCTTTATTCCTCTACTCTTTTATTGTCATTTTTAATGGTTTGAAGGTTAATGAGTGTCCCTTACAGATTAAGTGTAAGTGTTGAGGTCACTTATGAATACTTAATTGGTAAATGTAAGCAAATATTTAAATTCTGCTAACTTCTTATAGTTTGAGACTTGATGTACCTTTATAATGGGGAAAAGCTGTAAATGAAATTAAGAAATCTTTAGTTACTAATAGTACAGTTTTGAAGTTTTTTTTGTTTTTTTTTTCCTTAAAAAAGCAGATCATTTTATGCTGGGAAAGGCTAAAAATTCAAATTTTTAGCGTTTTGAGCTGAAAGATTTTTTCCATAAATTTTAATTTATGAAGAATTTCTGCAGAGGGAAAGAAAAAAAAAACCCTCACCATTTTGTATCTTACTGTTGTAGTAAGATCAAGGCATAATTTCCTTTATTGGAACATACTCAAAATTAAACTAGCCTTATTTTTAAGATTCCCTTCCTCAGGAGTTGTATGCGGTTATCTGATATGGTAGAAAAGATATATGGATTGACAAATAGAAAGCAAGCTATTCCTGTGGTAAAGGAAAGTTGTCTAAATAATGGAAATTGTTACAGCTGCCAGCCAAAGTGCTTGAGTGCCATTCTGTTTCTGCCAATGTGCCACTTCTCTGGTCCATTGACAACATCTGCTGCAGGAAGGTGGGCTGGCCCAGGGGATGCTTCTGGGCAGACGGGTCAGCCCTCTGCTCTCGCCGGTTGCTGGAGGGCTCTTGGGCTTGGTTTTGGCATGGGCCTCCATCTGTCACCCTGCCCGTGGGGTGGAAGTTCACTGGGACAGCGGCTGTTCCCAGTTGGCAACAGGTATGTTTTCCTCCTCTTCTGGGGGGAATAAATGAGATCGGCGGGCTGGATCTGAGCTGTTCCCTGACATTTGGCCTCAGTGATAGAGGACAATCCTGGCTCAATCCAATTCCTGTGGGTTTTATCCCATTGTATCTGTTAGCTTGCTATGGGAATAGTGGGGAGATTCCTGACAGCTTTTACTGTTTATGCTTAGGGAGATGTCAGGACCGTAGTATTTATATTTAACCTGCTTTATGGTTTGTATGATACCCCCGATGAGTATAACAAATCTTAATAGTGTAATAGAAATAGAATTTTCCCATAGTTACATTGTTTGTGTTCCTGAACAGAAGAGTTGTGATATGAGAGGGTACGTGAGAGCAATACAAATTCACATTATTGGATTCCGACAACTGTTGGATCCAACTGAAGAATTTGATTACACTGTTAAAATAATATTTATTTTCCCAGTAGGTTCTGAATTGATCTTTAGTCATATTGTTTATTGAAAGTATTTGCAGACTGTTAAAGGCCTATTTCTGTGCTAAGCAGATTTTTGTTGATAGACAAGGGTGATGTGTTTCTGATCACATTAAAACTCTCAATTTAGTAACCAGAAATCTAAGAAGCCAGACTGAAATGCTGATGTGTTTGTTTTCGGAAGAAAAAGTTGTACCTCACCCTGAGAGGGCTGCCAGCTACTTGACAGCAGCCTTTCTCTCTGGGATAGTTTAATTGTCAAAAAAGTTTAGAGGATTACATTAATTTGTAGAGGATTATTGGGTTCATACAGAAAATACTTGCATGCTTTATTTTGCTCCAATCTTAATCTTCACTGTGGCATCCCACAGCACAGCAGCAGGGGAAAAAACGTCTGCCCTTTTTGTCTTGGTTTGACTCTTGAGAGGCACTTACTTGGTGCTCGCAGGGGGATCTGCATTCATGCCAGAATGCCTTGCTCCTGGAGTTACCTCGTTTTTCTGGAGAACCAGTAATGCGTCTTGGACTTCAGTTAATTCTTTGCTTCTACTAAGCATACAGTGTAGTAGAAATCATAAGAAAATCATGCTATTTAGGAAATAGTGGTATTGGGATCTCATATATCCTTACCTCAATATAAACAACTCTCATAATCTGAATTCCATAGATGTCTGAATGCATTTAAGAATCTAAAATAACTAAATTCAAGTACCCAGAACATGCTGGTTTTGCATTTTTGCAATCTTAAGGCAAAGTGATGTTTAGTTATAGGGGTTTTGACTGAATAACTGTATCAGTTAATTACCATGACTAATGCGGTAATTGATGTTGTTGATCTACTAGGTTTTATGTCAAACCTTGTAGTACACTAGAAAACGCAAAACAAAACCTTGAAATAGTTCTTCCTGGAGGGGAAGGGTAGCACATCTGCTCTATGGCAATTATTTTGCCTATACAATTTTATCATTCAGATGTAAACAGTATGCAGGCATCTCTTATGGTGCTCTGAAATCTCATTTATCACATGACTATTGTTCTGTTTGGCAACCAGATCCAGGCAGTGAGTTCAAACGAATAATGTGTTTGAGGATTTATCTAATTTATGTTTTCCCATAAAAGTATTTTCATGTCTCTACTTTTTCTCAGATGTATCACATCTTGTGATGTTAGTGACCAAAACTTTCTTATTTCTGCCTTCCGCTAAAGTCAGTAAAAATAGACTGTGTGAATTTCAGTTCTATTTCTATAATTTAAAAAGTTCTGGTCAGCAAGAAGGACATGAAAGAAAACTAATTTAATAAATCCATGCTAGCTAATTTTGTGTAGGGAAATTGGCTGGTGGGGATGCAGAAGATGAAAATAAATAGAACTAATTGCCACCTAACCTTTATTCATGACTCCTGCAGAAATTTTCATACCGTAGAAGAGATGGCTCTAAGATCACCTCCTACTAGGAGTGGCAAATTGTCCTAGGATAGGAAGTATCAGAGTCTGTGCTGTACAGATTCCAGGTTTTGCTGGTGTTTCTAGTCTTAGCTACAAACTGGTCTCTGCTATGTAAAAACCTTTTCATGACGAAGAGAACCACCGTCAAATAAAACTTAAGAAAAATTCTTTTCCAAAGCTTGTCTGTACATGCTACGTAGTTGATCCCATATTAATTTGAATTACATAAACTCAGCTCAGATTTGGCATTTTTATCTTTAATTAAAAAGTGTTTTCAGCAGAAATGATCATTTGGCACTGAGTTTATAGACTGTTAGTTATATTACAGTGATTAATTCTACCTCACTTTGTGACAAACAGCCTGAAGTATTTGCCAGCATAACAACACATGTGCTGAGACTTTTGTTTTATAGCTCTGCTTTACATGCAACTGCTAGTTCAACTGTGTGCTTTTATGCTCTTCAGTAAGGTTTTCTACGAAGTTTATAGTTATATTTTTTTTTTTAATGTTAAGTCTGTTCATCTGAAACAATTTTTTTATTTCTTTATTTACTCCTGTTTACTTTAGAAAAGCTACCAGTGACTCCAGTGGAAAAGACTGCCTGAAGGCTTTACAGTTTCTGCTAGGTACAACCTCACTCTAGCAGCAGTGAAGAGCTGCATCTTTGCAGAGGATCTCAGGAGAGACTCTTTGCAAGGCAGTGGAAATGGGCAAAAGCTTGGCGTAGAGGGAGTGCACCGACAGAGAGACAGCTTTAGTGGCTAGAGAAGATTATTCTAGTACTTTACTCAGTGTCTAATCAACTCAGCTGTCCAGTATGTATAACCATCTGCTGTCATGGTTCACTTAAAGCATCCGGTTACCCTGTTGTTTGTCCTCATGTTTTCAAATGGCTCTAGCTCAGATCTCTTCCAAGACTGTACAGCCTTACTGAGAGAGAAGCATACCTTCCTTTTTTCTAATGACTGGCTGTTGGACTCAGTGTAAAGGCTTCCAAATCTTTATAAACAACTTCTGTGTTCCCAGGCTCTGTAGTGGGCTGATTCACATTTAAGGTTCCGAAAGGTCTAAATTCAGGTTCCTTGAAAATGTTGGTTGTGTTGCTTTTGCATTTTTAAATGGAGGTGAAGGCAAAGCAAAATGGTAATGCAGGAGGTGCCTATAATTATTTGAGGTGCAGTTATGAGTTGATGGAGCCAGAATCATAGAATCATCTAGGTCGGAAGAGACCTTTAAGATCACTGAGTGCAACCATCAACATAACACTGCCAAAACCACCACTAAACCATGTCCCTCAGCACCACATCTACACATCTTTTAAATGCTACCAGGGATGGTGATTACACCACTTCCCTGGGTAGCCCATTCCAATGCTTGATAACTCTTTTGATGAAGACTTTTCCTAATATCCAGTCTAAACCTCCCCTGGTGCAACTTGAGGCCGTTTCCTCTTGTCCTATGGCTTCTTACTTGCGAGAAGAGATTGACGCCCACCTCTCTACAACGTCCTTTCAGGTAGTTGTAGATCTCAGTGCTGCCAGGTCCTATAACAAGGGCACAAATTGCAGCTTGGGTTGTTTGGGTTAAGGGTTAGGAAAAAATTTCCTTCTGAAGGATGGAGTAGTGCAGCACTGGAACAGGTTGCTTAGAGGCTATGAAACCTCTTTCCAGGGAGCTTTTTCAAGACTTTAGCAGCTAGATAAAGCAACAGTTGAACTGGTGACTTCACGTTGGACATACTCCCAATTAAACCTCAAGGTTGAACAGGAGACCTCCAAAGATCTTCACTGTTGACATGATCCTGTAGTTTAATTCTGGAGTGGACCAGCCAGACCCCAACCATGTGGTCACTCAGTTCAGCGTATTGCTTGGTGGACTCCTATGGGAAGGAGAGGGCTCAGCACGTTCATTCTCCTCCTGGGCCATGTATTCCCAGGTTGTCTGAAGGCCTGACCTTCAGAGGCATACAATGTTTCCAGGGGAAAACAGGTTTTTTTAACTGCTTATTTTCAATTTACTAGTAACCTGGTCTAACTTCCCCTTGTTTGCTAATGCCGAAGCAGTAATAGAAATGTATGGGTAAGGCAATACTGGGCTTTTAGATTGGGAAAATCCATCCATGGAAGCATGACGGAATTACATAGTGGGGGAGGGAGGGGGCGTGAAATAAACACTGTTCTTAAATATACTTTGTCTCTTGGTCACTGACAATACATATTTTAGATAAAATGTCCTTTACTTGCTTAGAAAACTGCAAGTATTGAATTCGTTTACCTAACCAAGAGCACACAGACATAAAAGGAAGCCAGGTAAAGAGAAGAAATCAGGGCAAGACTCATGCTTGTTTTATGGTTGGATGATGTACAGGCAGTGAAGCCAAATGATGGCTACTGCTTACATTGCCAAAATCCTTGAATTAGAATAGAAAACATGTTAAAAAGTAAATCTAACAGGGTTAAAAAAAAATCTTCTGTTTTAATACGAAATTTGTTTTGGGTAACGTCAAGTTTTAATTAGTCTTGAAATCTGAGGATCTATCTATATATGCTTTTGTGGAATCCATATGGATATGCATACTGGCATGCATTACTTGTATGCAGACATCACAAAATTAAAACCGTCTGCCACCCATTTAAAGTTTCTTTTTAAAAACTACTGGGAAGTTGTTTGATGCTTGTTTTGGGAGGATGCAGTTTTTCAATGATTTGAAGTCTGGGAAGTGCTGGAAAGCTGCCCAGTGGAAAAGGAACTGAGAGTTTCGGTTGACAGCTGGCCGAATTGTGAGCCAGCAGTGTGCCCAGGTGGCCAAGAAGGCCAAGAGCATCAGAGCATCCTGGCTTGTATTAGAAAGAGTGTGGCCAGCAGGAATAAGGAAGTGATCATCCCCCTGTACTTGGCACTGGTGAGGCCCCACCTTGAGTACTGCATTCAGTTTTGGGCCCCTCACTACAGGAAAAACATTGAGGTGCTGGAGTGAGTCCAGAGAAGGGCAACAAAGCTGGTGAGAGGTCTGGAGAACAAGTCATATGAGGAGCGTCTGAGGGAACAGGGTTTGTTTAGCCTGGAGAAAAGGAGACTGAGGGGAGACCTTATCACTGTCTACAACTACCTGAAAGGAGGCTGTAAAGAGGTGGGGGTCGGTCTCGTCCCCCACGTAACAAGTGACAGGACAAGAGGAAATGGCCTCAGGTTGTGCCAGGGGAGGTTTAGACTGGATATTAGGAAAGAATTCTTCACTGAAAGGGTTATCAAGCATTGGAACAGGCTGCCCAGGGAAGTGGTGGAATCGCCATCTCTGGAGGTATTTAAAAGACATGTAGATGTGGTGCTGAGGGACATGGTTGAGTGGTGGTTTTGGCAGTGTTAGGTTGATGGTTGGACTCAATGATCTTAAAGGTCTCTTCCAACCAAAATGATTCTATAATTCTATGGTACCTGGGAGAGAAAGTGATTTTTGCTTTTCTGTGGAGTAATGCACAGAAAGTGCCTTTTTTTTAATTGAAATTATTTAATGTTGGGCATGGGAACTGAGAACAGGAAGGCTGCCTGTGCTAGAGAAGGTTATGAAGTCATTTGATCATCTGGAGGAATTGATTTCTAATACTAAAAACATTTTTCTCAAAAGAACATAACTTTTTTCTGACATTCTGCCTTTTCTCATCCCAATTCATGATCTGTGCACCTTCTGAGACCCCACTTTTGTCTCACATATGCAATGCTACATACCACTGACTGCTAAACAGTAACTCCTCTGAATAACAGATAAAGATAGAAAGGCTTCAGGCATTCGGTAAAATACATTTCATTTTATGCTGAAGGAAAGAACTTAATCCTTGGCAAGTTGCAGGGTTCTAACAGATAAAATTAAATTAGTTAAATGTTATTCTCCTTGTGAAAACCTGCTGTATTAAGAGCAGCCTTTAAAAATGCTTTTCTTGAACAGTATTTTCATGTGGGGAATGTGATCCATTTAGCAGCTGCTCATGCATGTGATTAATGACCTAGTAATTGATCGCTTAAACTGTAAGTTTATAAACTTGCATATTTTTAGTTTTGCAAGTACATTAGCTGGCTCTTTTGAATAGTTTTAAAAAAATCATGTATATGGAACTAGATATTTCTGTTACTTGGCTTTTCTTTGAAGACAAAACATAACTGCTTTAAAAGTGGTGTGTGGATATTTAAATGGTTCAGAACAATAATGTCTTTGAACCAGATGATTTTGCATTCCTTGCAGACCAACCTGTGAGTGAATTAATAAGATTTTGGCAGGCTTGCTATGTGTAGAACTAGGTTTCTGATTAATCCCTTGTTTCTAGTTCAAATGAGTACTTTTTTTTCTTTTTTTTTTTTTTTTTAAAGAAAAGTACACTGCTCCTGTAGTTTAATGATTTTAAAAAAAAAAAAAAAAAAAGCTAAAATTCACACAGCAAATGCTATTAGTATTCAGCAGAGATTGTGTTGGGGAATATAAGTTCTGGATACTTCTGGATTTAGAAGAATATGTAGATGTCTATCTTCACTTGAAATTTGCCATTTTCCTTGGCTGCTCTTGGCAGCAAAATACAGATTTTTTGTTAAGTTTTCCCACATAAGTGGTTGAAGGCAAATAAAGGGTATTCTTGCACTACTTTTACATTACTTTCTTTTGAAGAAACAATAGAGATGTTCATTTCCCATAACTGATTTATTTTTTCCAGAAGTCTTTTTCTGTTGTCAGGTCTTTCCAATATGAATAGGGAATGAATTAATATGATTAGTGAGGAAATGTGATGTTCTGTCTGTTAGGCAAAAAATATTTTATCACGCTTGATGTGGCTAGTTTGCTCACAGTCAAATAGATATCTGGCTAAAAGGTAGCCAGGTATCAATCCGGAAGACAGAGGTGGTACAGAGGGCACAGGAAGGGACCTTTGATTATAGAAGTATTCCTATTTTAAGCATTAAAACCAAAAAGTGAACCTGATTTGTAACTTCTTACTCTGGCTGCTACTGGAGATTGAAGTTGGAAGTAGTTACTAGGAGTACTCTGGGACTTGTGTTGCAGGCAGAATAGCTGCCTAACTTTGAACATTTTAGTTTAATTGGCTGAAAAAGTATATGTGCACCGAGTGGCTAGGGATTGGTATGCATCCAGTTGAGCACAGCTTTGGGACATATAACTGTACTTCAGTGTTAAAAGTGGATAGGACTGGTTTTGGCCGAGCAGGACTGACAAAAATTTATGGTGTTATTTTCTGTGTTTGCAGTGCCTGCAGACCAGCCATTTGCAGTCCCACAGCTGCTGGTTCCGAAACCAGGAACCCTATTTGGGGAGCAAACTCGTGCCTGTATCACAAGAGATACCTTCATTGTCCATGACAGGCTACAGGCTTGTCTTACCTCACTTGGCTTCCTGAAGGGGCTTGTCAGGCAGACTTTGGACTTTTCTTAGGCTTGCCTGGGGCTCTGTGACAGCTTGTTCAACTGTAATGGCAATTGCATAATTTCGAGGAAATCGTTTCCCTGTCTGTTTTGGGTTTAGTTTAGTTTAGTAGGATTGTGTAGTGAAAAGCCATTTTTTTTCCCATAGAATTTTATACACTTCTATGACTAACTTCTAATGTGGTAAGAATAAGTTGCTACTCAGCATGGGATGAACTGCCTATGACCGTAGGAGAAAGGTGTAGCATAGAGGAGCAGAGGCACGGAATGACAGCAAGCGAATTAAACTGTGAGCATGGAGATGCCAGACACACAGATGCCAGAGCTATAAACAGTTCACCAGTGTTCAATTACTGATCACAGAGGGAATGAACGCCTCTTTGGAATAAAGTAAAAATGGTTTTAGGAATTTTAAAAAAAAAAAAAAAAAGGGTGGGGGGAAGCATCCAAGATAGAAAACACAGTAAAGCATACCATTATATTAAAGTTAAATGGAATGTGGCATTGCAGACCAAAGAAGAAAAAGGGATTCTATTTTCTCATCTGCAGCACTTCATGATCTAACTTTTCCTCTGTTTGGGTTGGTTGTAAATTGCTTTCTCTGTGGATAAAGAGGACAGTAGGAAAGGTGGCTGTGCAATGAGATACTTGAGTGAAATTCCAAGGCAGCAGCTCAGTTTTGGCGTAACTTGAGCAGGACTGTCAAGGTATGTGCCCAGACATAAAAATTAAGGCAAATCGGAGGATGAGAGTGTAGTTTCTCATTCTGTGTTCTTTGGCAATAAGGTGAAATTGAGTTCCTGCTGACCGGTTCTTTTCACGAATCTAATTTACAGCCTGGCCCCGTAAAGAATTGTATTGAAGTAACTGAAAGAGGTTGCAAATTGGGGGATGGGAGAGTTGGTTTGGATTCTTACATTGCCTTTGCCACCAAACAAGTTATAATTAAATCTTGAAGTCCTGTTTACCTAAGAATGTCCTGCTGTAGTCCTTAGGAAGAGTGCTTTTAAAATGAGTGTGTATTCATGTTACTTTTTCACCATCTTGCATTTGTATGGGAACACCAGTATTGTGTTTTTGCTAATAATCTACCTTTTTTGCATTGTGTGGTAACATTAAAAATATTTAATTAACTTATGAATGGTATAATCATAATTTCAGTAAGTATTCATAAATTATAACTGTTACCTATCTATTAGCTAAAGCTTACAGCAAGACTTGTTAACAAAGTTCTTATGATATTGCATCTCATCTTTCCTGGATTCCTTTGGGCACCTCTATCAAAGACTGAGAAACAAAATATTCTTAACAAATTAAAAAGCATTTATGATGAAAGAAATTTGATGGGAAAATGTTTCAGCTTTTCTTAAAGGTATTTTTTGGGCCAAGTCCTTGTAAAACTCCAAGGTACTAGAGAATCCCAAATAACTTGTGCAGCAGTTATGTATAGTTACTTTTAAATAATCTTTACGTGACTGATTACTTTTAAATTTGCATCATGTGTTTTCTGCCATATAGTGACTGGCTGAAAAGTAGCATTGACTGTGCACTATTATATGGTCAAAACAGATTTCAAGTTGGATATAGTCATAGTCTGATTTTCTCAAAAATAAAATGCTGGAATACAAGAAAATGTTTTGACAAATAATTGAACTTGTGACGTGTAATTGCTTTCACTAAATTCATTGAATTACAGGTATATATTTATATATAGCCATATATATATATATATAAATCCATATATATACATGGATTTATGTAATTCCAGATGACTGGCAGGACCGGTCAGCATGGTCTCAATTTGCCAGCATCTTCTGTTGTGGCTGCCCCATCCCTGGAAGTGTTCAAGGCCAGGCTGGATGGGGCTTTGAACAACCTGGTCTCGTCGGAGGTGTCCCTGCCCATGGCAGGGGGTTGGAACTAGATGATCTTTAAGGTCCCTTCCACCCCAAACCATTTTGTGATTCTGTGATTAATAACTGAATGGGGCTTGGCAATCAGTTTTCTGCTTGCTTTTTTTTCTTCATCTTTAGGTTTAATCTCTGCTTCATTCCTACTGGCCTTTGTGACAGCTGTTAGCTCAGTGGGGGAATATGATCATCACTTCTTGGTAATACAGATTGAATACTAGTGTGAGTAGAACTTCTTGTACCATAAGTATTTTATTGCTACATTTATTATACATGTTGCACATAGTGTGCTTTACAGAAAAGAATAATGGATTTGGTATGTTATTCTGAGTTAATGATACCATAAATACTCTGCTTAGGAGGATAATACACATAATATGCGGGACACATAGTGTGCAACTTGTCAATGCAAACTTCGAGGAGAATAAAATGACTGTGTAACATCTTTATTGTTTCAATAGAATAAGTGGTGATATGAACAGTATCCTCGAGGACTGGAATATTTGATGAGGAAGGAAAGTAATCTGTGCTCTGAACATTCTCAGAGATTTGAATTTCTTAGAAAAAGAAGAAATAATCAATATTTGTAATGACTTAATTGCCACAAGCTGGAGTTACTGTGGAGACTTTGTGAAATGGGCTACAAATAGGAACAAAAATCTCAGTAATCATATTACCTCTAGCTGAAAAAGAGAGTTTGGCATTACACTGTATCCCCTAAGCGCAAACTGAAATAGAAAAAAATGAATTTCGGAGAAGGGATGGACCATTGAAAGGTAGTGAATTCTTATTTATTGGCTCTGTCACACAGCAATACTAAAACAATAATACATTACCATAAACTGTCTTTAATAAGCATCTTTGTTATTGACTCTGTTATCTTTCTGGTGTTGTCATGCAAAAGTTCAGAATATCTTTCCTGCATAAAGTCATCTTCGATCTGCAGAGATCTTTCTTTCACAAAGACTGCTGCGGAAAACTGTATAGCTCATGGATTTTATCTAGCATACTAACAAAAGCTTGAAAAACTATATTCTTCACTGCTGAGTACAGTTTTGAATATTTGTATTTCTCTTGTGTTATTGGGTAGTTTTTTGGTTGCTTGCTTTGTTGTGTTGTTTTGTTTGTTTGTTTTTTTCCCCAAAGGAGTCTTTGGATTGCTTTTTAGTTTAGGCAGCTCTCATGGAATTGTACTTGGCTTTTCCAGAAAAATAATCAATATGAAGTCGAATGTTTTAATGGGGCCATTTTCCATACTGAATAGTTTGGAGCACAGGAAATAATTTTATCATTTCTTTCAAATATTTAACTTTTTAAATTTGTCTGTGTTGTGCTGATCCCATCAACAACAATTGTGTTCAACTAACAAAGAAACTGACACTTTTTGCTATTTCCTACCGTCAAGAGGCTTTTGGATGTTATAAGTTTAGATTTTTGAAGGAATTAAGAATGTAGTGACTACATGAGCTTTCTCAAACCTTCACCTTTGCAGAGATTTGGACAACAGTCAGACTCTTCCTATCTTCTATTGCAATAATTCCATAAGATAAAGCCCTAGAGGGAGCGCTTTCCTGAGACTAAAAAGTAATCTATCTGACAAGACAGCCTGGAGAACAGATTGAGGATCAAGGTTTGATACATAGATTTATGTGTGAGGCAACTAAAGGATAGATAATAAGAATGTGCATACAAACAGGTCTGTTTCCTACAGTTGAGACTTCAGCCTCTGGTGCAGAAAGTTGCCACACAGTTGGTTGAATGACCCCTGTGAAAATTGTTTGGAGGAGAACGAGGAGGATTCCTTTAAGTTGGTGTAACAACACTGACAAGCAGTTAATTGCATTTAAATACAAGTTAGAAAATAATTTCTCTGGAAGTCATGAAGAGCATCTCTACAGTACTGTAATGGTGTTTTTAGGCTCAGGCAAGACTGATGCAGATAAGCTGCCAGTCTCTTTACTTTGGGCTGCATAGTAGGATGAAGTCCTTCATATAGTGCTGCTGACTTCTTCAATATTGTAACAAAATGAATCCTGTAGGGCCTTCCTAGCAGTCTCCCTACAAAGGCGGCTGTAAGTCGAGGATGACAAACTGATTTCTGTGTGCTCAAGATTTGCAGTACCTGTACGTATGCTTCAAATGTAAGATAAGAAAATGGAAGTTAAGAATGGAAACAGAAGAAGCTTCTTACTGGTGTCAGAGCAGTCTGTCTTAGGCCACCAGTCTGTTTCTGGCAGTGGCAATACAAGATGCTGTTCCATATTCTAACTTTGGAAACTTGTTTTCCTTTAACTGATCTAATTTCTGTTTTCAACTTGATAATGCTGTCTGCCTGGAGAACCCCTGTGATGACAGATTCCCCAAGTTTGCTAACTGCTGTCTAAATGAGGTATTTTTGTTTGTTTTAAAACTGATCTATTTGATGCTGAGTTCTGGCATTGCACAGGGCTTGGTGACAAGCATTTTTGTATTCACCTCACCCCCTGCTTTCATGATTGTATAAATCTTGCTTCTATTCTCCCCACACTTTCACTTTTTGAGAGTTCTGAATTCTTTCATTTCTTTGAAGGGCAGCTGCTCCCCTCCCTTGGCTCTACACTTTTACTCTGCTGTGTCTTCCCTGAGATACAGAGACTGGAACTACACATAGGACTTATGGTATGGATGTGCTGAATCTTATCAACAGAAGTTGAAGAGAGATTCCAGAATAAGACTGGTGTAGTTTGTGTGCCTTATGGTATAGGTGCTCAGCAAACAGGGGCCAGAGGGTGATCTTAAGTTTGGTATTCAGAAGTACTGTTTCTCTATTTGAGTAATAAAACAGTTCAGGTTATGTAGCAGAGACTGTTTTCACGTGCGTTAATTTCAGAACAAGCCCAAAACAGGAGGAGATGTTGCATCAGTTCATTCACAACTCAATAGCTATGACTTCATGAAGGAGTAAGTATAGAACCTAATAGATTTTTGGGCAAAACTAATTTTATTAATTTCTGTTCAGAACTGATCCAGGGACTTCTTGCAAGGCAGTCATTCATGTATGGTAGTTTCATATCTGTTACTTTCAAATTTTTGGCAGAGAAAATCAATGTAAAGACAAATTAACTTTTCATTGTAATGCTGTAGAATTATTACACTATAAATTAAAAATTTATTTCAGTGACAATATAGGTGTTAAATTTTTGAGGCGGTATATATGTACAGTTTAGTTAAATTATTTTGGAGTAAAGTATAGTGGAAAACACTTTTCTTAGAAAACTGTTGTATTCAAGAAAGATATCAGTGCAAAAAATGTAAGAAAGCATATGGGTTGTCTAAATAATTGCATTAATTAAATTTACCTAACTAAATGTTTTTTGAAATTGCCAGGCAAAATATTTCTCTCTTCTATTACAATTGCAGACTATTATATGTTGTACGTTATTTAGATTTATTATGCTTTATTTTATTTTATGCTTTGGGGCTTTTGTCTTTCTATGGTTTTTAATACAAGAAACTAAGCTGTGCTTATATGAAGCCATAATTTGAATTTGGGGGTATTTCCTCTTTCCTGTCCAACATATCCTAGCAAGGGCTATTTTTAATGGTTGTTTGCATCTAGGTTTATTCGCTTAAGGAGTTGAGGCTTTTTGGCGTGTTAGGGAGAAGTGATGTAGGCTCAGCAGACAGCAGTTGCCAATGGAAGCACAGCAATTTCAGTGTATTTATACCTCTGCATACTATCTCCTTCCATATATTGGAGCACCTACTTAATTTACACATCTCTCTGCCAGCATCCCTGTCATTTGATTATGCATATTCATATGTCATAAACAAAGGTACGATGAATATTTAAAATGTGTGCATGTATATATCTATATGTATGCATGCCTACAAATATACAAGCTTATGGCTGAGCAGAGGAGGAAAATTTTATCCTTTTTACGTACTGAAATGAGTCTGTTAAGTACCTGTGCAATCATATAAATAACACATGTAATATTAAAACATAGATTTTCTCTTAATCAGTCTGACCAAAGTACTTAGAAATTTACTCCCACCTTTTATCTTGTTAAAAGAATAATCTGAATTTATTTCTTACCTTTCAAGTTAGTGAAGATTTTTACACCAAGTGTCTTGTAGTATTGTATTCCATGCAGACAAAAATATTCAGAGTTTTTATGTTTAAGTTGCACAGCACGTCCCTTCTAATTCAGAGTTTCTTTCAGTGTTTGTTTGGGGTTTTTTGAAGTGAGAAGACTTTAATTTGTAAATAAACATTTGTCAATAATACGTTTTGGTGAATGAGTTTTAATTTTCCCCAGAAAAAAATGGAGTTGAAATTTGAAGCATTTGAATTACTATGGTACAAAACTTCAAAAGAGAAGTTCTAAAAAGGGGAGCAAGTCTGTAAGTTCCCCTGTCTGAACAAGATGAGACTTCGATGCTACAGGAAAATTTTCCATTTTGCAAAAGTGTCTTATTGCTTTTTATTGTTCTTTGACCTCTCTGGACAACGTTTTGCCACAATTTTTTACAAGAAAAATTCTCTACCATTCCTTATCTCTCCACTTGATATTCCACTTTTGGTCACTTCTTCCTGTTCTGCCCAAGGGTTCTAGAAATCAGTATCTCATTTGAAATCTGGAAGAGATCTGAAAAATAGTAAAATTATTACTGGGTTAGTGAAGATTGGTGACTGGTAGGGGTGAGAGAATAAAGTTAATTGTCTCTTGCTGGGAATGCAGGAAGACTTTAAGACTTTTCTTCATGCTGCTTGAGAAAAGCTGGCAGAGCAATCATGTATTTTTCCAAACCATCTCTTATCTCGAGTAGAATGACAGATGGTGAAATAAAGGTGAGAAGTGGTAAGGTAACGAAGAAGGATCTGGGTTTATGGTAAGAAAGTAATAAAGAAGTAAGGTAATGAAGAAGGATCTGGTCTGCTTTCCTGTAGACCAGATCCTTGGACCTGCTGCTGAGGTCAGGGATCATGGATCATGATTCATGAAATCTGATGATATGGATTATCATGATGGATATGGATTAGATAAGTGGACAACGAGTGGGGATGAAAACTAGATGAACTGTTGGGTTTGGAGGGTTGTGATGAGTGGAGAAACAAGTTGAATTGGAGAACGGTCATGCAGAGAGGTTGTGGAGCCTCCATCTTCCCTGGACATGGTACTATGCAGCCTGCTCTAGTTTATCCTGTTGTCAGTAGGATGAACTAGGCAGTTTTCAGAGGTTCCTTCCAACCTTAACTCTACTGTGATTGTTGTAGTGGGGTAGAGTTATGCATTGTGTGTCTACCTCGATAACCATAGTTTGAGCTCTGTCTAGTTTTTCCTTAACAAGCCCAACACCCTCTCCTGATCCCATCCTGCAGTGCCTTGTTCTCTTGCCTGCTTTCTCGGCTGTTTTACACATCCTTTTAACTTGTGCAGTCCTGCATCTGAGATGTCTAAGCACGATGCTGCTTGGAAAAGTGGGCAAAAATTGCTGTCTGTGAGCGACTTGATACTAACTCCCATAGTCCTCCAGATGTTTGCCAAGATTTAAGAAATGCTGCTGAAGTACAAAGAGAACAGGAGTTCTCTGGGAGAACTTCAGTGGTAGTGGATTCTTTCTTCACCCTGTGAGAGGCGGTTAATGCCAATTTTCTTTTGTCATAAATGAAAAATGGCAGTACATGGTTTGATACAGTTAAAAATGTCTCAGTCTTTTATAGTACATTTAGCCTGTAGTCCATTTCTATTTTATTTTCTTTTAAGTTAAGCTTTCATTTTCAAAAATAACATCTAAAATTTCCTAAGGGGTGTTCATTTTAATGTCACTTTAATGCACTGTTCTGATTGGCAATAACTCGTACAAACAAAATATTTTTTTTTTCCCCCAAACAAGAGCAGAAGTATAGATTTTATTGGAGGAAGAAATGGTGTAAATGTCTGCCGTCCTTTCAAGTTTAGTAGTTATGAAAAAAGCTTGTTGAACCCTTTAAATCACAGTTTGTACAGCAGCTACCTTATTGTTTTCTCTTAAGTTCTTTTTTATCATTCTAAAATGGCTTCAGGCACGTGGTCCTGTAATTTCCAATGTGGAAACCACAGCAAGAAAAAATATTTTTAAAAAAAAAACAACTTTATTTTTTGTATTTATTGTTTCATATCAAATCAGTAATATGTCTCCAAGCAAGAGAGAGATGTAAAACTATTTTTTTGTAGAATAATGAGCTTTATTCTTTGTAGATACTAGTAGTAAATCCTAATTTCATCTTTCCAAATTTACTTCAATGGTGTGACTGTGTGCTTTTAATATATTGAAGTAGGGTTTTTTAATATAAGGACAAAAATCAAATTTGAAACTTTAATGCTGTTGCCTTGCTCAAAAGGCCTTCTTAGTTTTTGAAGATAAAACCCCCTAGTTTTCTTGAGGTCAGGTGGGTTTTTTGTTTCATTTCTTGGACTTTATTGTAAGTTTGTGCTTTTCTTAGTTTGAGTGTGGAGATGAAAAACCTTGCTTTGGGGAGTATATTTGTGTAAGAAGCATTGATAGTAGTATAATATCAAGATTTTTTAAAGTACTACAATAAATGGAAAGTAGACAATTAAAGCAATATTCAAAGGAAGCTGGTGATACTTTGTTAACTAAACTTAAATATTCATGATTAGGAAATGCTTGAAGAATCCAGGAGTGAAGCTTGGAGTTTATGTTTTCTTTTGTCAACTCTAACATAATGTTTTGTTCTTTTTAAAAATGGATGTATTCAGCATTGCCTACATCTATTCAATGTCCATATATACTACTTGAATAAAATGTCACTATCAAATGTTTTGTTTCAAAAAAATGAAGCTTCTGTCTATTAACAGATGTTGCTTCTTACAGTTAAATAATAACTTCTTAAAAATGTTTACATTGTGAGTGTATTTAGGTCAGAGAAGATGGTGGAATTAGGAATATATATTTTTGTTGATTTGAAATCAGTTCTTGTTGCTCATATGAGGAAAATACTCATGAAACTGAAGAACCCTGAAAACAAGTTTCGTTAGAATAAAAGCTGTAATGAATCTCTCGGTCCTCAGTCCCGCACACTGCTCTGCGCAGCTCCCAGACAGCTGCTAGTGGAGCTGGTGTGATATTTCTGTGTACGAGAGGCAGATGATTTCCCTGCCAGGGCTCATAAACACTGCAAGGATGCTGACAATTACAGTTTGTGTTTGAATAGGTAGGATCATCGAACAGACGGAAGCTTCCTAGTCATTCGGTCCTCTTCTGTTGCTGCTATTTGTGTTAAACAGTTTTGATAGGGTTAGCTGCTTAATTTTGCTTTTTTGTATCACTTGTTCTGACGAAAATGCTGCCTTCAGCTTGACTGGCTCTTACCTCCTGCATGTTCCCTCAACCTGAGGCATGTTTGACAGCAGTTCTATTCTTTTCCTCTCCCTTCTTCTTGCTATACAGAACAAATTACTTGTAATATTTGTATGTTTAATTCAGTCCTCCTTGAGAAAAGTGACTAGAATTAAGTGCAGTATTTCAATTTTGAATCTTTGTTGTGCTGCAGTGGAAATCTCCTTGTGACATTCATTTGCTGTGGTTATGCTACATTGGTTCAGAGCAACTCTGTGCAGCGTTCCTTCTCTTCCAGCCATGGAGATCTTAATGGTTCTAGTCCTGACATTCATAACCTTAACCATACTACCAAATCTGAACTATTTCCTTAAGGAAGTATAGTCCTTGCTCTTCACATTTTAAACCTTTCTTGTACTGACGTATCTCCTACCCTTGTGCCATTATCAATTTTCTCTTACCAGGCCCTTATAATAAATTATAAATGCGGTATTAGGTACATTTGGAATGAAGAGTATTCTTTGGGGAATTCCCCAAGTACCCTCCCTCTAGTTTTGTACCTTTTCCCTTCAGTACAGCGTGTCATTATTTTCTTTACTTGTCTCCTGCTTTCTGTTTTGCTGTTTTACTGACAGGTAGGCAGGTTAGATCTATCAAATGCTTCTCATCTAGAATGACAGGGTAGGTATCAAATTAAGTTGTGTAAGGTAGTTTTTGTTATAATAATAATGTGGTTTATTACGTTTTGTGCTTACCCTGTCCTTTAATTATTGCTTTTATAAATTGTACTGATCATGCAAACCTACTTGCACGATCAGTGAGGTCAGAGTAAGATGTCATCCTTGCCTATTACCTTTCCTCCCAAAGGTAATATAGGTACTTCACATACGTGGTAGTCTCTCCAAATCTTTATAAAGACAATAAACTTGCATGATTACCTGTAACAACTAAACTCTGTCTGTACAAGCAAAGAAGAGTATAAAAGATTATTCGTGGGGCAATATAATTTGTGTTGCTGGTAATTATTTTTTATAACTGAAACATCCTATAATAATTCAAGCTTGAATTTCAAAAAAGCTTATTAGTTTTTATTATCAGTTATTTTGCCTTGGGAAAGTGCAGGTGGAGTATAGGTGGTTAACAGATTTGGATACTCTTTCCAAATTTCTTGACATGGTGCTTAGTTTACACTACACTAACTGAGCAAATATAACTAGAAAAGCCTCAGCCCTTCTGCTTATTAACACTGCCATATACATGTACACACATACGTATGTATTTTGTGTGCATGTGTAAATATATGTAGAGATAGATGTGCGTAGAAATAAGGACACAGATGATCTGAAGGCAATTGCCTTCTTCCCTCCCCAACCCCCAATCCACCCCCTTAAAGTTACCAGGGAAAAAAAATACGCCCTATACTGCTGTGGAGAAAAGTATTCTCCAGAATTATGCTTTTAGTAAATTAAAAGGATGCGTAAAGACCCATTGCAAGACCCTGAAAGCAACATTCTGTTACACTAAGTAGAAACAGAAGCCTTGTCCATCAGCATTGCCTGACTGTTCCATTCACTGCCCACCTCATCTTCCTTAAGGCTCGGGGTCTGCTTGGAGTATGTAGCAGGGAGGTGAAGCACATGTAGGCAGAGAACTGAATAAACTTGATAGGAAACAAGCTTTTACCTACATGAGTACAAGGAAGGAAGCAATAGAATAAAAGCAGTCAGATTTGCTTCTAAAGTGTGGGGGTTTTATACCTTGATCTTACTGGCTTTGTCTACCTTGATGATGAATAGGTACTGTGAAAGTAAATGTATTGAAAAAAATATTTTTTTGCTTAAAGCCTTTTCTGATTACCTCTTTGGCCACTTCAGCAGGTTACAGTATTGAACTACGCTGTGAGTTTTGTTTACTGTCTGCTCAATATCTGATTCGTCTCTGTTGTTCTGAATGCTCTTACCAAAAATGGAGCCAGGAGGGAGCTTGCATATTGGGCTCCATTGGAGTGCACTGTTAAGAAAAATAGATAAATAAAATTGAATGGTGACACAAGTTAAAATCAAGCTCGTCAAACCACTTACTCTGTAAACACAGGCCAAAGATTTTATAAAGTTACATTTAGCAGCTGGGTATATATGTGTGTTTCTATTATCTGTAGTCTGTGCCAGCAAGAAAGAGTCCAGCTTCATTGTGCAAGCAGTATCATTTTGTTAGCAAAGAAAAATTTCCAGTTTGCTGAAAGGTGTTGAGTACAGCATTTTACTAAAGTAGCCAAATGCCCTCCTCAACCAGGGTTGGCTGCTGCCTCGCCATCTTGGCAAATGAGCAGAAAAATAACCCTTTGTGCTTGTAGAAAGATCCTAATTGTCTTGAGTGTAATTAGAGGGAACACTAGGTCTGGAAGAGTAAGTGCTTCATCAATTATGATGATGTTCTTGTAATAAAGGCCATTTCTTTTATTACTTCTGTAGCAACAGAATAGTCATTTACGTTGATTCAGAAGCATGGGTAATGAGTCCTTAACGTGAAATGCTAGCTTCCTTTAACAGAAGTTTGATTTGCATTCACTAGTAGAAGATACCCGATATTCTGCTGAACTGCCAGCCATTAAAGTTCCTGTGTTATAGATGAGTAATTTAGAAGTGTATCATGTATTGATTTACTGTGCGACTCCCGCCTAGGAACATAATATGGCTGATGTATAATAGGGATTGTTAGTGGTCAGATCATAGCAGGTGGATATCCTTATAATAATGTTCAAGAGCTATGCTGTAGTTATAGTAACTATTATGATAATGTGAGTGAAAGCGGAGTTTGATAATTCACGTAAGGAAATCTGTAAGAGGGAGTAGGAATGCTAAGGGAAAAATAAGAAACAATACTTAGAAACAACATGACTTAGGCTATTTCGTATTAAATGTACTGTAAATCAAAGTAAAGGTCATAAGCAGATTGAAGAGGTAAGTTGGTTGTGGTTATCTATTTCAGCTTTACTGGTGTATAATTGAACTTAAGTATTGAGCAAAATTTAAGTGTTGAAGTATCTGAGGCTTCTTAGGTGAAGAATTAAGTGATAGATTATCTTTCAGTGCATATTTGTTTACTGGTCTAACTGCATATGATGTTTTCAAAGTGTAGAAGTGATTCTGTACTAAATTTGGGATTGTAAAAATGCTCTCTCCATTCTTAAATAAAACTTGTGTATTCAGAAGTATGCATTTTGACAGCATTTTTACTGAGTTCTCACAGGTGTTTGTATAAAACACTAATGCATATGCCTAATTACTAGACAGGAGTTAGATGTTAAATCAGTGTATATACTCTAGTGTTTCTTTTGTCTGTTAGAATCTCTGTGTATGTATACTTAAACAGAAAGCTTCTTAGGCCAGACTGTACTTCAAAATAAGTTATTTATAGTAAGCCATTCCTGCTGAAAGTGTGTATCTAGTGAGGAAATGTTGCAAGTAATAATGAGAATTGCTTGCAATCCTTCATTATGTCGAAGAAATATTTCCATGAGTTTTGTAACTATTCTGTGGAATTGTATCAATTTATTTACTTAGACAGCATAACTTGGAGACAAATAATATAAATTAGAAATGTTACTGATACTGATTATTTTGATTTTATAAACAGGGAAAGTTCATTGTTACATTTTGGTCAATACTCCCATTAAGCAAAGCCAAAAAAGAGTTTTAAGTCTTTGAAGATTTAAAGAAGAAATCTTCTAAAGAAGAAATATCATGAAAGATAGATATTCCTTTAAATAGCCAATTACTAACAACACAAGAAAAAAAAAATCCATTAAAAATAGTTCTCGCTGTTTTGAGAAGTTTCTTCTTGTTTCATTTGAACGTGATGCTACCTCTTAACTTTAAAATCCTTCACACCAAGTGTGAAATAGAGGTATCAGTTTTCTATTCCCTGTCCTTTGGGAAAATTGTGTGGGTTAAACAGGGAAAAATAGTTCCTTGTTTTGCTCCAAATAAATCTGCTTGTAATCCTAATTTAGGCATCTAAATGTTCTTTTTCTAAAGCTAAACCAATCATCCTGTATAGTTTGGAAGATGAGTTGCTATCTGTAAAAACAGCTAAACTGCCATCTGATCCTGCAGAGTAAAATGTCTTGTTTTGTATTGGTTGTGTTAGCAGCTGGAAATATTAATATGTGGGATGCTACTCTGACCTGCATAAACTCAAGTAATTTTTCCTTAATTTTTATTTCTTAAAGTGACTGAAGTTGTTTAAAAGACAAAAAAATCACAATTTAGATAACTTTAATCTAGATTCTGAGAATATCATATTCAATTAAGCTAATCTCTATTTTCAGAAATCAGTATTGCAGTCAAGTTGTACAACTTCCTGGTGACCCAGTCCAGGGCATTCATCGGATTGAAGATTAATCCTAGAAAAACATACAAGTGTTCTTTCATCAGTCTGATGCCAAAACAGTAGTGTTGGTGTGGTGGGGGAGGCGGAATATGCAAGTGGAAGTGGAAAAGTAATGATATGTCTTGCTTTAGATACATTTAAGCTGTTGTAGAGGCACAGCTGGGTGTTTGAGATGCAATTTCTAAATAGTGCAGTCAAAAGACTAGTTTTAAGGAAGTTCTTTGTTTCTAGAACATCGAGAAACTGGAAGAGGCCAGGTAAATACAGTTAGTTCAAATTCAAAGGAAGATTTTTAGCTTCTACAGCAAGTGAGCAGGGTGAACGAGAAGAGCATCTTTGTGCTGAACAGCTGCCTTCTGCTGGTGGGAGAAACTCTGGCTTCTTAGCTAATTATTGATTGGGGTGTCCTAGGCAGCGCTATGTGTGGCATTCATAGGATAAGAACCTAATTTATAAAACACATTTACTGTGTCTCATGGTTAAGGCTCTCATAAGTTCACTACTGCTTTGGTTCATTGGCACTTTGGCTCTTGTGTCTGCCTCAGAAGCATTTGAAAACTTTGAGGCTTTAGCATTAGTGAAAATTACAGGAAAACATACATTGTATGAAGGTAAATAATTCTTCATTTTTCACATATTTAAAAGTAAAATTATAAGCCGCATGCAATTTGAATATTTATAGTTCATGTTCTTGCCTCTTTTTCCATAGTTGAGCAGTTGCCATGGTTCCTATTATACTGTCTGCTTTAGAGGCAAACTTCATAAACAGACGCTAAATGGAGCCAGGCTTCCGAAGTATACCACATTTGTAGTGCCCTCAGCTGCATCTTGAATTCAGCTGTATTTTCCCCTGGCTACCCTCAATAGCGTGGAACCATAGGTCAGGGCTCACAAGAATTACAAATATTAATAAAGAACATTAGTCACTTTCATCTGTCTTAACAATAAAAAGCAACAAAATATTTGATTAGACTGTTTGAAGGGTGTGTATTAAGAAGTAATTATTAAAAAACTAATGAGGTTCAGTTAAATTTGTGTGACAACATACTCTGTAGGCATAATATTTCAACTTACTCTTTGTGCAGGGCCTACTCTTCTTTCCAAAGGGATGTGAATGGGGATAGAGATTTAACATAATTCTGTTTTGCAATGATGAGAAGACTGGAGCAATTTGCAAGACATCCGCTGCAGGGAATGAGGCTGAAAACTTGGAAAAGGAGCAGATCTGTATGTCCTGTTACTGCATTTGCATCTCGTGTAAATGGTGGCTATGTGGAGGTATCCACATAGCCAGTCAACTTCTCATGGAGAAATAAATGGACATGCAATATTCTTGTGAACTCCTGAACCGGTACAGAGCTCAGGACCACGCTATGACTTGAATTAAGAAGTGACTGCATAAAGACAACAAACACATAGAATTTGTGGTCAAAGAGCGGAATCTTCCTACACAGTTTCTCAATGACTAGTGTAGCACTTAATTTTTTAGTGATTTATTTTCACATTAATTGCAATGATTTTTCTTTTCTGTTCCACTGCAGTTCTCTTACAAGGGGAAATTATTGACTAGAAAATATTACTAAGTTTAAATGGTGGATTTCTTAACAAAAAGACTGTTAGATGCTGAAGGTAAATGAATTTAAATGCAAATATAAATTTTTAAATATAAAATTAATTTTATACCTCTTATGAAAGGGGTTAATGATGACTAACCCACTTTGATTTGTTATGACTTTTAGTGTTTTTAAATTGAACTTAATTGTCTTCATATAGTATGCTTGTATTGGGTATGCATGTCAAGGTTTTTGTCGCAGAGGGGCTACAGGGGTGGCTTCTGTGACACGCTGCTAGAAACTTCCCCCATGTCCAACAGAGCTAATGCCAGCCGGCTCCAAGAGGGACCCACTTCTGGCCAAGGCCAAGCCCATCATGAACAGTGGTAGCCCCTCTGGGATAACATATTTAAGAAGGGGGGGAAAAAAAATGCACAATTGCAGCCGGAGAGAGGAGTTGGGAGTATGTGAGAGAAACAACTCTGCAGGCACCAAGGTCAGTGGAGAAGGAGGGGGAGGAGGTGCTCCAGGCGCTGGAGCAGAGATTCCCCTGCAGCCTGTGGAGAAGACCCTGGTGAGGCAGGCTGTCCCCCTGCAGCCCATGGAGATACATGGTGGAGCAGATATCCACCTGCAGCCCATGGAGTACCCCACACTGGAGCAGGTGAATGCCCAAAGGAAGCTGTGACCCCATGAGAAACCTGTGCTGTAGCAGGCTCCTGGCAGGACCCGTGGAGAGAGAAGCCCATGCTGGAGCAGGTTTGCTGGCAGGAGTTGTGACCCTGTGGGGGACCCACACTGGAGCAGTCTGTTCCTGAAGGACTGCACCCTGTGGAAGGGACCCATGCTGGAGCCGTTTGTGAAGAACTGCAGCCTGTGGGAAGGACTTGTGCTGGAGAATTTCATGGAGAACTGTCAACTGTGGGAGGGACCCCACCCTGGAGCAGGGGAAGAGTGTGATGAGTCCTCCCCTTGAGGAGGAAGGAGCGGCAGAGATGATGTGTGATGAACTGACTGCGACCACCATTCCCCTGTGCTGCTTGGGGTGGAGGAGGTAGGGAATTCATGAGTGAAGTCGAGCCTGGGAAGGAGAGACGGGCGGGGGGAAGGTGTTCTTATAAGACTTTGTCCTGGTTTGGGGTGAAGCAGAGCCAACCTTCTGTAAGTGAGAGGCTCCTGCTCGCACCCATTGCCGTGGCAACCAGGGTCAGCTGAGCTCGGTGTTCACCCTGGGGAGGGGTTGCACCTGTTGTGAGGCCGGGACAGGTCAGGTGACCCAAACTGACCAATCGGGTGTGCCATCCCATCCGCCATGCTCAGTATAAGAGCTGAGGGAACAAAGGGGTCAGGTTGGCTCTTTGCTGGGGGGTTCTTTTCCAAGGGCTCTTCAGCTCTTCTCTGTTGGCTCTTTGTCTTCATCTCTTCTTCAATGGACTGCTTCTTCAGTGGCTCTCTTTCTTCAATGGCTGATGTCTGAGGAGGACCCTGTCAGCTCATCTGCCTTTTGATCCTGGTCAGTGTGTTCCAGTTCCCATTTGTCACAGTCCAGTTCCAGTCTGGAACTTTCCCAGTGCCTGACAGTCACCTCTTTCTGGGAACTTGATCCAGTTTTGTATATATTGATATATATTGTATCTATTTCATTATATCCTTTTTTAATTTTATTATTAACTTTTCATTAAAGTAGTTTATTTTTTTTTCCTAAACTCATAACTCTCTTTATCTCTCCCTCTCCTTAGAGTGAGAGGTGGGGGAGAGCATCTGTTGTCTTGTCATTGTCCAATCTGGCCCAAACCACGACAGAATTGCTTTTATGTTCTCGTTTTCCTGCTCTGACTTGATTGGTAATAAATTAAACTAATTTCCCCAAGTTGAGTCTGTTTTGCCTGTGATGGCAATTGGTGAGTGATCTCTCCCTGTCCTTATCTCAACCCACGTGCCTTTTGTTAGATTTTTCTCTCCCCTGCGCAGCTGAGGAGGGGAGTGATAGAGCAGCTTTGGTGGGGACCTGGTGTCCAGCTGGGTCAGCCCACCACAATGCTTCAAAAATTGTTCAGAGAAGTTGGTGATTTTCATAAAAGGCTGCGTTTCAAATAAAACTGCATGCATCTGAATGTATTTTGGAATTAAATAGTATGGTCTGTGTTATTCAGAGAAAGCTAATTAGCATATAATGGCTTTGTTTTGCATCTATAAGAATTTGTGAAGAGCAGTATCCTGTTTTTTTTGACTGTCAGATGCTTGATTGCCTACCTGTTTCTGTGTGAGGATTTGAAGGATACTGCTGGAGTCAGTGTGTTTGAAATAAGCAGTTACGAACAGGATTGAATATGTCTGCCACAATCCAGGAAACACCAAGGGGCTTGAGAAAACAGTGGAGACATAACTGATAGAGGAATACTTCTGGCCTTGCTCCAGTCAGGCTGGTGAGGCTTGTTCTCCCTAGGTTTGTTCTAGGACCAAAGGTGACAATAAAATCTTTAAGGTTGGTGATACAGAAATGTGGCAGAGTGGTGCCACAAGGGGAAGCAAAGGAAGATGTGGAAGTAGGAGGGCCCCACTGGGCAGTACTACTATAAAACTAAAGGTTGGATGCTGGAGGTAGATGTAGCTGGGATGAATAACATTTGGCAACAGTTCGTAGTTTTCCACTCTTTTAGGTCAGTGTGATGCTTTATATGAGGGAATGATTTTTTCCTTAATATATTCATTTTTATTAATAGCTGATGTAGACCTTTATTTGGGCACTAAGTACATCTGGGACTGTCCTGTTAGTGCAGCTAACTTGTGAATTATGCTGCAGCCCTTCTCTCTGCCATCCCTTGGTAATTGAAGACAACCAGACTTGTTGCCTGAGGGATGCATTTGACAACTGACTAGTTTAAGTTTACTTTACTAAAGAAAATATAATTACTGTCTCAGTTTCAGAAGTCCAATAATTAAATAGCCACAGAGGGATCTGGTATGATGCTGCTGAGACCATTAGAGAAGCACTCTTTATACAGTAAGTTTTTGAGTATCTGTGTAAGGCTTTATAATGGTGAATAGGTGAAGTATGTGAATTACTGCACAGAACACAAGTATGCCTTTGTGTTGATCCTCTCTTTTGTAATTTGAGTTTATAGTGGTGCCTTGTGATACCCATAATTTCTTGTTAGTGTTTTGCTTGTATTTTGTATTTCTGTATTAATATTGAGCTGCTGCAGAAAAAATGATCTTAGGTTCCTGAACTACTTGTTTGTAGCAGTGGTTACTGCCTTCAATAGTGTGTGTATGAGTAATAAATAATGCACAAAGTCAAAGATTTATTTTTTAGAGAAATGAAAATCAGGTGGGCTGGGAGAGTAAAAATCATTTTGCTTAGGGAAGTCAAGTGAATTTGAGACTCTTACAAAAGCGAGTTCCTATTTTTAGAGAAATGTTTTATTCAATATATTGAATAGGTAATAAAATGTTTCGCTAATTATATTAGGGAAAAGGTATTTAATGTTGGGCCAATCACTTTAAATTCTTTTCAGTCTTCACTGGCAACCTCTTCCCCCACACCCCTCAAGTGGATTGACCACCAGGCAGGGGCTGGTGGAGTAAAGTCCCTCCAACTGTAAGAGATGATCAGGCTTGTGGCCACCTGAGGAACCTGAACATGGAGAAGCCTATGGGACCTGACAAGATGCATCCCAGAGCCCTGAGGGAATTGGCTGATGTAGTTGAATGATGAAGAGACCTGGAAAAAAAAAAAACCTCAACCAAATGTGATCTACCCAGGAAAAACTAGTTCAGAGGTGTTCTTAAAATAGAAAATAATTTATTTTTTAATTGGATTTGGTATTGTCTAATGTAGTGCCAGGTGCCTTGCCAAAGAAGCAGATTTATTTTTTTGAGGTCTACTATAAGATGTTGGTATGATGTAGGTTAACCTACTTTCTGTCAAAGCACTTGTATGGGTTGAGTTATGGAACTTGTGTATCAGCTCTACAAAAGTGTTTTTGATAATATACTAGATGGAAAAATCAGGGTGAAAAAGTTTGTAATTGAATTTGTAATTCAGAAGAATTGTAAAAATGCTAAGACACTAGCTGTGTGGAAGACACCAGTGGGCTGAAAGGTAAGTACTCTGCCAGGGAAAAGTATTTGTAGTATTTACCTTAAAAGTTATGTTTTCGTTAATGACCTAAGATGGAGTATGATGGAATCTGCCAGTGAAATGAACAAAGTTACTGATTCAAGGTTAAAAGGTATTAAATCTGTATCTGGGAAAATAAGAATAACATGAATATCCTTGGTGACTAAGTGTCACAGAATGAAATAGGGTGAAATTTAATCCTAAAAAAGTACAAGGTCATTAATGAATTTTAAAGGAAAAAAATGTCTATATACATTGCTATAAGCTTGAAACTCAGAAATTGCAAATGCAGAAGCGGAGAAAGAGTTTATATTAGCAATTGCAGGATATTTGCATAAATTATATACTCTGCTGTTCTAATCATGTATTTTGGAAAGACTAATTCCAAACAGAATAGGTACAAGATGAGCTTCTATAGTTGTTAAGGCAAAGAGCAGCCATCTCATGAGGTGACTAAGTCTCGTATTGCGATTTTGCTCAGCAAAAGGTCTGAGGCAGTAGGTAATAGTTCTCTATACAGTAGCTGCTGGGCTTAGATAAAAAATACCTCTTCAGAAAGGCTCTTCAGACACTAAAAGCAGCTGTAGTAGCTGGGGTGAGTTGTTCATATCACTATTAAAATGAGCACACCCTGTGGTGAATTGGAGTAGTCTGAGTTTCAACAAAGAAATGGATCACAGATGCCTACTTGCTGATGAATAGTGGTTTGTGCTTGCTTCCTGCAGGAATTAAGGAATATATTGTGGCAGAAACTAGTGGACAACTTCTTTCAAAAGGGTGGAACTAATTGCAAAGGAGTAGGCACTGATTCAGGATTATTTTTTTTATGTCTCTGAAAAATAGCTTCAGCCACCTCTTGCTCTGGTAGCTTTACCTGTGCTTCTCTGAAGTGCTGTAGTCTGAAGGCAAATAGTTTTTAGCAGCGTCATTTGTTAAGCAGCCTTGTATTTTCGTCACCTGCTACAGATCTAGTAAAGCCATTCAGACATGAGATGAAGAAGAAAATGAGAAACATGCTTTGAACTTCACTCTTCAGAGACAACAGCAATGAGGGGGTGGACCAGGTTTACTGGTGATGCTTACAGTGATATGAAGGGTTGCCCACACATAACGTGGCAGGGGATAATGAAGCAGTGCTTTGCTTTTGTAGTGGTTTCTGCATGCTCATCATCTCCCACCATCACATGGCTAGTGTGAAGCACCAGTGCTGTTACACAGCCTGGGTCTACTTGGTATCAGATTGTAGTTAACTGGACAATTGCTCTCATCTTCAGTGCTCAGTTGCAGAAAAGCTGCAGATGAAAATTAAATTTAAGGATGCCTCTATTTGTCTGCTACATTGTGAAGAGCTCGGTGCAGTGAGGTTGTGGTTGACTAATTTATTTTCTGAGAAAAATGCTAAAATCCTATACGCCAAAGATACCAAATCACTAGTAGGTTAGTTTCGGGCTGTGCAGATAAAATAACTCTTAGACACCGGAATATCATAAAATACTCAACAAACTTTGCAGGTCACTTGAGTATTAAACAGGTTTCTGCTGGTTTTGATGGTTTCTCTTAGCATATTTTCACAGAAGCATGTGGAAGAGTGTTTTCTCAATTAGTGTAGGTTGATAGGATAATTCAAGTTAAGTGATCTCAGGAGAGGGTCTAGTCCAACCTTCTTGAAACAGGGTCAGCTCTGAGATCTCACCAGATTTCTAAGGTCTTTCTTCAGTCAATTCTTAAAAACCTCTGAGGATGGAGACCCCACAACATCTGTGGGCAGCCTTCTCCACTGCTGGACCGTTCTCAGGGGAAAAGCATTGCTTTGTGTCCTGTCTTATTCGGATTTACACCTATTTCTTCTTGTCCTGCTGTGTACTACTGAAGAGCCTGGCTCAGCTTGCTCACTGTTGTCCCCATAGGCACTGGCGGGCTGCTGTTAGGTCCCATTGAAGCTGTCTCTGCTCCAGGCTGCACAAACCCACCTCCCTCAGCCTTCTCTCCACAGGACCCACCCCAACCATTGCGGTGGTCTCTGCTGAACTCATGTACCAACTGAGCCCCCCCCCCAGAGAAATGAAGTAAAAATTTCCACAAAGGAAGAGACTCTCTCTTTGTGAGATGGTATTTTAAAATAGAAAAAAGTTACCAAAAGTATTTGAGAAAAAAAGAATGTTCCTCACTTAAAAACACAACAAAAAAACAACCCTAAACTCCTTGTAGCTCTTGAGAATACAACTTGAATCACTCTATAGTGCCACGATCTGCCATGTGAGTTAGTCAGACATTACAGCATAAAGCTGTCAAAACAGCTCTTTCCTCTTTTCTAAATGGAAAATTTGACTTTTTTTTAGTAAATGGCACAATTTTGCAGAAAGTACTAGCTATATATATTATTAAGAGTTACATTTTCATCAGGAAATAATAAAATCTAGTGAGTTCCTTAGGACATCCAACATGCATCTCCACATTAAAAAAAAAAAAAAGACTTTCCAAATCATATGTCCTACTTAATTACCTTTTTACAGTCTCTTGTTAAGCACCACTGAGATAATCAGAGTATAGAAATATAATCCTTTGTATTTCATACTCTTTGCAAAGCCTACAGATAAACATTTTGTGAAAACTTTGCAGTTACTGTAATTATAGAAATAATTTGTTAGGTGTTTTGCCATCTAGTTACTACCTCAATCTTACTAGTTTCACCACGTTAAATACTTCAGTAGAGGAAGAGGGATCTGGACCTCATATCCTTTTGCTGCAGAAAAATTAATATTGACTGAAGTAGGACTTAAATTTCTTGATGGTAGATCATACAGGGAGTTGCATAGCCAATAATTTGCTAAAATAGACAAGGCAGAGGCCTCTCTATTTGAACAGGCTGCTATTCAAAACAGTGCTATTTTCTGTGTAGTGAGTTCTGCTTTTTAATTCTTGTTTGCTTAATTATTGTTGAAATGGTTTCACTTTAGGTAGGTGGTCCCATACTCTCAGTTTGTAATTTCTGTGTTTGTTTTATGGTTCATTTTCTCCTGTTGTCAGAAGAGGGTAGAAAAGTGACATAAATGGAAAAAAAATAGTTATGTAGAAGCTGTCTAGCAGCTACACTATGTGCAACTGCAGCCTGTCGTGAACCATGATTCCAGAAGCACTCCAGATACAGATGAAAATACAGTCCCTTTAAGCAGTCATCTGTATGGCTAATACAGTGTTTCTCCCTTAAATTTTAGTTCATTTCCCCGTAGACCCACTAAAGATGTTATTCCTCTTCGGTGAAGACAACTAGAGAGAAATTATTTTTATTTATTTGGCAAACTCCTCCTCCTGCATGATCATGAATGGTAAAAGATCATGAATGTAATAGGTGTACTAGAATACAGATCTCGAGGAATACTGGCATCAAAGTAGTTTCCTTTTGTTAAATTGCTGATGTAGAAATTAATAGCGCACCACAAACTAAGTCACACTTAAATAAATAGGGGGTGGGGGGAAGCTGTGACATGGACTTTAGCAAGCTTATTTTTCAGATATGATCTTTTACTAGAATTCCCTTAAAATCCCTTCAGAAAGTCCCCCGCACCAGTTCTGTTCCACATTTCCTAGCAAATATGAAAAGTCAGGATTTTATTGATTGCATTTTTCAGATAAAGCTAATGGCTAATACTTTCAGTGGAAAGGACCCTCTGTGAAAGAGCAAAAGTGGGGACGGGAGTGGGGGGAAGGCAAACAAGAAACAGCAAGGCAAAAGATGGGAAAAATGATAGGCTGATGCAAAATAGGTAGAGACTCTGTAACTCAGAAAAAGGAATTCTGAAATATTAGCAGTATGAAACTGAGAAGTAGGAGAAATAAAGGAAGTTGGGAATGCAAGACAAGGCAAACCAAGAGGAGCCCGTGAAGAGGCATGTCTGCAGCTCACCCCTAGCAGCCCATCAAGCTTGCTTTGCCCCTGTTAGACAGAATCATCAAACGAAAGCATAAAATGAGAGCCGAACAAAGCCACCTCACCTCGAATCAGGGCAGTGGGGAAGGAAAACAGACCTTCAGAAAGAACCGGTGCTTTTTGGTTGGATGCTTTTGGCATAACAACTATTCATGACTTCCAGAAGATTTATCTGTCTTAAACATACATTCCCCTAGAGTTTCTGTTTAACTTCTCTGCAGTATCTTTGAGTTATGCGTGTTCTGAATCTCAAAAGGAAAAGTGGTCTGCTGCACGTAACCATGTAGAAAGATCACATTCTGGTCTAAAGTTTTTCCTTAATTCACTTTGACTTCTTCAGAAAAGATACTCTGTTGGGGATATGCATGCATATTTATGTGTATATGTAAATAAATATAGGTACATATATTAACACTGGGTGGTCCTGTAAAATTTCGAGTACTTGCCTGGTTCATTCAGAAATGCCAGAACAGGCATCTGGTGTGTTGGATGGCTCCATCTATAACCAACATTTTTAAATATAGTTTTTTAAAATTTTGAATATTATGTGGGACCTTACAAGCCTTTACATACTTACTTTTGCAGTACCTTTAATTTTGATTCCTATGTGTTAGGTGTTTGAAACTTACTTAAAATCAGAGCCTGACTGGGGAGGGGAACACTTAATAGGTACTTATTCGGTCTTTTTTTATGAAATAAGCAGCAAAAAAACCTCATCTGATTATAGTCAATAAAACCTAAAACCAAACAGTCCCCCTCCCATGAATGAAAAAATTTTAGCTAGCAAAATAAGTACTAAAAGCAAGATTGTGACTCGGTGAGAATACTGCCATTGACAATAGCGATACCAATATTTCACAGCAAAAGTGAAAGATAAAAGCTCAAAACGCTACTATTTCTATAAATGTAAACAGTTAAACTGCTTGCCACATACAGCATCCTTAGCCCTCACTGTACACTCAAGAAAATTTCTGCATACTGTTTCCTTCAAGGACTGTGAAAGCGTGTTTGTTGACTAGTGAAGCGCAAGGCATTTTATGATTGTTCTTTGAAGTGACACTTCATGTTTGTATTGTGGTGTTTTTCGTTATGAGACTCTGCTATAGCCAGTTATCAGAAATAAGATTAAAGCTACTTTTTAGTCCATTTGAGTACGGACAGAGAGGGTAGAGATAGATCATGCTTACTCAGAAGAATGTCTGCATGTTTTATACTGTATTGTGCAACCAAGAGTAATTCTTAAAGCTTTACGGTTACACTTGCTGTATATAAATTAGTGGTGCAGAACCTCTTTACAACTTCACTATGTGTAGGAGATGCTCCCATCTGAACTTGAGCTGCTCTCTCGACCTTGAAACGTGCTGATTTCCCATCTGTCGGGCTGCTTGCGTTCTCTTCTGTCAATCAGATAGCTGCTACTTCTCACTGATGCTAATTATGGTGATAGAGCCTCACATTATTAGGTCTAAATTAGGTAACTTGCTCGCAAATTCAGCAAATGCTGAATAATGCATTTCTGTCTGGGTTATGTAGGCTTTTAGTGGCCGGATGAACTTATTGTGGGCGAGGGGCTTCACAGGGTGCATACACTTCTGTCAAAAATAGGCCTCTTAATTATGGTTAGTGGAGGTGTCAGATATAAGCAAAGTTCACAAATTATTTTAAAATAGTGCCTATTATGGCATTGCTACTTTTGCAAAGGGTAGTTACAGCTGGAATGATAAAGACTCAAATAATACTTGAGACCAGCGTCATTGGTTGTTTCTGCTATATAACGGTAAACTCAGAAACACTGTTTTCAGTATTATTTCCTACTGGAGTATTAACTGTTATTATACAACTAGCTGTTTACCATTGAATATACTTCTTTTTTTTTTTTTATCTGGAAGGTGCAAACAGTATGTGAATTTAAAATGGATTATTTTTTCCACAATAACTCTGCCTCATCATCGTTCTGCACTGTGAGGAATGTATGTTGGCTTATCTCTTTCATAATAGATCTCTGTTTTCTTGGGGATAGTAGTATGCCACAGTGAGCAAACTGCAGCGGAGGAGCTGCTAAACTGTAGACTCCTATCTAGACTTTCTCGTGCGTGCACAAGCTGAGAATAGCAGCTCTCTGGTTTTGACTGGGAGGGGACAATTTTAAAGTTTGTTTTGTTGTTTGTTTTTTTTTTTTCCTGTGGAAATAAAAAGCAGTAGTGTTGAATGACATACTTAATGTGGTAGTAGCAGAGTGAGAATTCACAGTGAGTTGTCATGTTTAATAATTTGCTCCTGAGGAACAAGATTAAATACTGCAGCTGAACTTTCTCTGTTGCGTCTCAGGCTCTCTTTGGCCTTTTTTGCCCTACTGTTGTTTTGGTAGAACTGCAATATATTTAAATTACTTTCTGATTCAGTAGGTTTTAATTTGGTAATAAGGATGAATAAATTAAAAACTTTCCATGTCCTCATTCCAGTAATGAAAATGGTGATGTGTTTGCGAGGGGTGGTATAATTTAGGAGACGTTCTTGAAGCTGGTGACAGAAAATTAGCAATATATTCATTAGCTATTTTTTGTTATTTTTCTTTCTTCCAACTCTAATGATGTTGCAGTTGTGGTGTATGAGGGCACAGACTCTGGCTGTGATAAGCACGAAATCATTTATTGTTTCTCAAGCCTCGGCTTTTATACCCGAGCTCTAAAACTTTCTATGCACCTGCCAGGCAAGTAAACACATATTTCAGATCACTAACCCTTATTCAGTTCCCGCTAAGGTAAGCACGCGAAGCTGTTTTGTTGTTCCATGTTTATATCGCGAAGCTGTTTTCTGTTCCATGTTTATATTGGACCAGTTCCTCTTCATTCCATCTGTATCGACATCTGCGTTGCTGTTTCTGTGTGCTCTGCTCACTGTGTCTTTGGCCGTACGCAGGCCTCTGCTCATAGATCTGCCACCTTGCAGTAGTATGTTTTCTAGAACAGAAACTCTTATGTATGTGTTTGTGTGAACCGTAACACAGTAAAATCTTGAACTTTTACTGTAAAACACACACACGTGCACAGAATGGTCTTGCTTTTTGTCAGAGCATACAGTGATCACACTATGATGTATTTTCTGTATGTGCAGCATTGTATTACTGTATTTGTGTATTATTAGTGCTGGTGCCAGGTTTTTAACTTCAGATGATAGAACACTTTGAAAATGTAGTTTATGGTACAATTTAATATAATTACTGCTTCTCACTTCAAGAAGAATGCAGCATTAATTACACTTTAAAAACCCCATGTTGGACCATAGAAAATACTAGTATCAACAGTTAGTAAAAACAAACAAACAAAAAATCATGTTATAAAGAGTCTTCTGGCATCTAGTTTCAATCTTTCTATTCTATTGTGATATAGCCCATAGCTCTGTACTGCAGATTGAAAGGGGTTTGTCTTCGTTATAGGCTTAATATGATCTTTTAGATCCTTCGTGAGGTATTTAATAGAAAAGTGGTTTGGTTGGATTTAGTACACTTTACAGAGAAGTACACTATCCTCTTTTCAGTGCACGTGTATCTTTTTATTATCATTCCTTTTTATATTGCTAACAAAATATCTTCTGCGAAAATACTTCTCTTATTGTTTGAATCTGTTTTTTAATTTAGTAATGGAGGTGCTCAAGATCAGCGTATTAGAGTAATATAGGTGAGTTTTTCCATATTTCTACTTGTGTGACAAAAGAATTCCTTTTCATTCTAGAAGTAATTTTTAAAACAATTAGGTAGGTAATACCATCTATTTGCGTTATTCTGGTAGTGCAGTTTTATCAGTTGCCCCTCGTTCTGTTTTAGGGGAGTCTGCTGGGTGTTTTCTCCAGTGGCGGAGTGGAGGGCTGTTTGGGAAGGACTGGGAAGCCGGATGTCGTGGCAGTGCTGTGGTCCCTCGAGGAGAGCAGCATCCCGCTGTCCCACCGCTGCCCAGCGCTGGGCGGGAGGCTCCGGCTGTAGTGCTTGCAGCGGCAGTTTCCTAACTTTGATCTGGTCAGATGGGGGATCATGAAAACATACTGCCTTTTAGAATGTTTTCAATTGAAAGTGGGATTATCAAATAATTACCATTGATCTGTGAAAAATCTTAATGCGTAAGAGGTTCCTTTGTTCTCCCCCCAAACTGGGGGCTTACATTATGAAAAGACAGTAAAACAAGCACAGAAGGATGAGATGACAGTGTCACATGCCCAAATGATGCAACAACTAGCTTATAGTGGTATTTTTATTGAATAACTCCAGGCACAAGGGTTTTATGGAGCTGTCACCATGCATGGGTATGAAACAGGGGAATCCAAGTGTTTCGTTTTGAAAGGAGGAAGATTAATGAAGCAAAGCGTGCTGATAATTATAGTGCTTTCTACAGTGTCAATGAAGTATTGGTTCTCCCCCCCCCCCGTCCCCCCGCTCTAATGTCTTCATTATATTTTGTGGATGACTTGACTTTTTGATTCAGTGTGATCTTTTACAAATTGATCAAGTGACAGAAATATGAAAACCGATTATGTTCCACTGCATTATATACCAAGAATTCTTTCTTGGCCATTTTATTATTAATCTCTAATTGCTTTCATACTGGAGTATTGTGTTATTAATATTTTTGTTTGTGGGTGTAAAGATAAAGCAGAACGTAAATCTGCCTCAATGCATACTGGTTTGTTACCTTCCTTTTGCTCATGGTTCGTTGTAAGTATGGCAAGGTACTTCTTGAAAAGAAAATTTTAAATTAAGCTGTAATGCAAATTCTTCCAGACTAAATGTCCTCAATGCAACAAAACACATAGTATTTCTTTTTGTAACAGCTAGATTTGTCTGATCTGTCTCTTCTGAATGGTTTTATCATAACCTACTTGTCTAACCCAGCAAATATCACTTGAATAAAAATACCAGGTAGATGTAAAAATGGTAGAGTGAAATCCAAAGGACTTAGCTGTTTTCTTTTCTCATTTTCCTGACCAGTGATGGATTTCAGATTAAGCTTGACTACGATGTTTGTTAGTGAAAGAGACATTTTCACTGAAACTTTTCAGAGGTTGAAGCCCCATGAAGCTAATGGATGTCATCTGGGAAGATCTGCAGATAAACCCTTGGTGGCTGTGCCTTCTGTCCTCATGCAGACTTTAAAAGCCATAAAGGGAATGGTGATGCAATGCCTTGGCTTATCTGCTTTTGCCCCTCCTGCAGTTAGAGGGTCTCTGAGTCCACGAGAAAAGCTGTGTTTTTTAAGACTAGTGACTGGAGTAGCAGTCAGCAGACAATTGAAGTACAGGCAAGTGAGAACTTATCTGAGTACTCTAGATAAGTGAGAACTGCACAAAGGTTTTCAGGGGATTTGGGGAATGAGAAAGGGGCTCATTCCTTGAGTTTTGTTCTTCCGCAGCAAATTGTTGGTTTTGGCTTCAGGTATGGACTCTTGCTCTCTGCATGAGGACATCCTGTGGATCTTGAGTGGTGAATGTCAGTGTCTCATATGAAGAGTAGAAAATAACTAGTTAAAGTAGCTTCCTTTTTTCCTGCAGTCATAGGATAATACTGTTTGTGTAATTGAAATAACAGAAAAGAGTAACGTTAGCCATCCTTCCACTTTGACATATTTTGTCTGACGTGTTAACAGAGGTAGTGGACACAATCCATCCAAGTGCCTAACTCATTTTTTTGCATTTTACCGTCCTGCTCAGTTCCAGGGTTCGTTGGTCCTCGTTCACTACAATGCACCTTTCAGGATGAACATAACCTCTATGAAATGTACAGGACTGGGTATCCAATTTGATTTTTTGAGGAACTTCTGGCATATTTTGACAGTGCTGTAAAAGCATAATATCCACAAAGACATATTTTTCCAGCTCCTTTTGATACTTTGTTAAAATACAGGTATATAAATCATAACACTTAGTTTTTTGACAAAGCAGTGTTCTTTTTTTTTTTTTTTTCTTCTTCCTAAGGCAAGATCTTCAGTAAAAAGTTTATGTGTATTTAAAGGCAACTAATAATTTTCTAAGAGATCCGACCAATTTTAAATAGCATGGCATAGCCATATTTCGTTTCTCATCTCTCTCACAAATAATAATGAATAGGCCGGTGTTTTAGGAAGGATGAGTCTGTTCCATTCAGTTGCTACTTTTCTTCACTCCCTGAATATGTATTTTGGTAGCAGTACTGCCCTTTACCTATCACTTAAAATTTAAAAATTCCATCTTTATTTCAGATTTAGTTTCTAAAAATGCAGCTCATAATTTTCAACACCTTGTCCAAGTAATATAAATTTTAAATACCTGTTACTGAAAATGACACTTGTCAGCCTTGCCAAGGTTTGACTTGTATTAGAATTGACACGTACTGGTGGGGAACATCCTCTAAATTGGAGAGGTACTCAGTTTGAAAATTTGCCAACAAAATTTAATCTTTATTTCTGAGTTAGGTAGGAATAAATAAAACTTAATTGGCTTTTTTATTGCAAATATCAATTTATTTTCTATTTTTTATAGAAACAATAAAGATTAATTGAAACAAAAGGAAAAGATGAAGATTACAAAATAAGGAAAGGCAAAATTAATTACAAAAATTATATATTTTTTTTCCTAAGGAATTCAGAAAATGTAAAATATAGTAATGGCAAATCACTTCATATTGAAGTATTGCTGAAATATTGGCAATCTAAGTTTTCAGTTTTTGTATTCATGGATATTCCTGAGCTCCTGAATGTGTTGGGTGGGTGGTTGTTTTTTTAAACTCTGGCATCCTTTTAATCTAATTTTAGTACGGTTTTTCAAGATTGTATCATTGCATCTCCGCAGTCATCTAAGAAAACGTTGACATAAAGTCTTCATTAAAAAAACAAAACAAACAATTCCACTACCTGTGCTACAGGAGGAGAGGATAAATTTCCTAAAGGAGGCTGCTTCTGTACCAGCTCACTTCAGGTGGTTTCAGCTATTAAACGTTCAGTATTGTTTAGATCTTAAAAGAATTCATTTACTTTCCCTGTGGCTATTAAATATGACATGCCTACAGTACATAAGAATATCTGTTTTCAGTCTCTAATCCAATTAAAGTAAGAAGGTTTTTCTGAAAGTTCGGAGCCGGTGTCTGCTGTCACCACGGTGTAAGCCCAGTGGATGAGCTAACAAACCTTTTGAAGCAAAAGCAAATTGGACCCCGAAGAGGGGAAACAATGATCCCGCTTTGTCAGCAATGTGTATAGACAGAACTGCGCTCATGAAATCAAATTGAATTAGTCCTTAATTAAGGATAACGCTGTACAGTTTTGAAAAGTGCTAGCAAATAAGTGCTATGGGACAATTAAGGGACAACTTATGTCTCCTAGTTTATTTTGGAATAAATGGTTTATTTTGGAAAGATGATTTGAGGTAATAAAATAATAAAAAAAAAACCTGCATTTTTTCAGAAAAAGGAAGATTCTGACTAGTGGATTAATTAAGGTTAGGGAACTTGTCCAAATATACATTTTGGTGATATGTCCAATCCATCAAGTACTTTGTAATTTCAGAGCATCTAGAAGTAGAGCAAAGTAATTTCAAAGCATGCATTTTTTTTTTATTTTTTTTTTTACTGCAGAGGTTGCTTTTTAATATGACTAATGTAATGCTCTGTTAAGCAGAAGGTTCAAGCAACAGTTGTTGAGAGCTTCATATAAAACTCAGTCTTTTCTAATATTTTTAACCTTATGTACAAGATTGCAAAAATTTGTTTGTGGCTGGTGCTTTCAGCTGCACAGTAATCTGTATAAATTATTATTTTTTTGCATTCATGCTGAAATCACCTTAATCATCATTCTTCCATATATTTGTGAACTTCTTAGTGTTTCTTTCTTTGAGAAATCATCTTTTTTTTTTTTAACTGCACCTTTCATTTCTTGATTCAGTTTTGGATAGCTAGATGAAGAGAAAAAATTGCAGAGCTTCACAAATTTGAAGATGCAAACTGGAAAAAAAAGTTAGCAGATTCTGGAAAATTTCTGGTTATTAAATTGGATGTTTGACACTTTTCAGGTGAGTGTCAGGAATGATGAAAGGAAAGTTTCACATAAATACTGAAAAAATAAGGGACATCCATTTTGGATGTTAAGCCCTAGCTGCTTATCTCAGCCTCTTGACAGGAGTATGACTTACTGGGGTTTTGAACATGAGCTGCTGAAACTCAGATCTTCCAAGAATTCTGAGAGGGTGCATTTATATGTGAAGTTAACGAAACAGTAGAAATGTGTCTGAACAGTTTTCTGAAATATTATCTCTTGATTTTATTGAATTTAAATTTTTAGTGGTTACTGATTATTGAGTCTTGAATGGCATTGGAGTATGTATTTAAGACACATATGAAGGCAGTCCAGGAATGTGTATTTTATGTATTTCTTGTAGCCAGGGTGAGGTTAGAGAGTTCTGGAACGTGCCAGCATTGTTGATGTGATAGCTCTATAAAGAAATCAGCAAAATGCTCTGTATGTAGAAAGTGAAGTTGAAAGAATGAGTTACGCTTGAGACAGCATGGCTTAAAAATAAAAAAAAAAAAGACATTGTAGTGACTTAAGGATGTTACCAGAAAAACATTGTGGCATCAAAGTGAAATAGTTTGTATTAAATTCTGCTTACAAGGAGCTGCTGTAAATCTGGACCAACAGTACATTATAGTGGTGTAGTTCATGTGCTCCCATGAAAAATCTATATAGCCACTGCATCACAGTATCTGTCTGAATCACAACTTACTGTGTTATAGATAATAGTATTAAAAAAAATTAGTCAAGTTGACTTGACTATGTTGTTAAATATAGAAATAACAGTCCTCTTTTTATCATAAGTGCAATTCTAAATGGAATTTTGGTATTGAAACTTACTTAAATATCTTCCTTACTCTTCTCTCCAGTATAAATGATAAGAATTATAAGGAAAGAGATATGATAAGAATTATAAGGAAAGAGATAACTATGAAATAGTGCTTAGTGATTTTTTTTTTCAGGATTTTTCTGGATTGAAACTACTAGTAGAAAATTAACACAGGAGACAACAACTAATTTTGGAATTACTGGAAGGTGTAGATTTCATAGGATTTAGGTGTAAAGGACAGTCAGTCTCTAATTCTGATCTCACATATATCATAGCATTTAACTTTACCCACTTACCTCTGCATTAAACTCAGTACTTGTTTTGTGGTTGAGTACAAGACAAAGCCTGGGAGAAAAATCTGCACGTTTCAGTTATGGTACTGTCAAACATTCTTTTAACTTACTTTTAAATGCCAGACACTGGTCTTGCTATTCCTCTCAGCTTTAAAGATACTTATGCAAAATAGTCAAGATCTCTAACCTTGTTTTGATTGTCTCATGGTTTTTTCATTCTTGAGTTTTTGAAGGAATGTAATTTTTATAGATTTTTTCCCCGTTTTTTCTAGTTTTTAATTTTTTTAGGATGTAACACCATAAATTCATGGAGTGTTTCAGTCTTTACAGGTGCTATGCAGAGATACTTGTAGTTATCTGAGTCACCTGACATTAAAGAAATCTTTAAAGTGTGTTGCATTGGATGGTAATGTTGAGTTGTATAGCCATTATAGCTTGTGGCTTCCTAAAGTAGCTTCTTGATTGCGCAATATATGGATTACGGGTCCTGTACTTGGGTCACAACACCCCCATGCAGCGCTACAGGCTTGGGGAAAGAGTGGCTGGAGAGCTGCCTGATGTTGGTTGACAGCCGGCTGAATATGAGCCAGCAGTGTGCCCAGGTGGCCAAGAAGGCCAACAGCATCCTGGTCTGTATCAGGAACAGGGTGGTGAGTAGGACTGGGGAAGTGATTCTCCTCCCCCTGTACACTGCACAGGTGAGGTCCCACCAGAATACTGTGTCCAGTTTTGGGCCCCTCACTACAGGAAAAACATTTTGATTCTGGAGCGAAGTGAGTCCAGAGAAGGGCAACAAAGCTGGTTGAGGGATCTGGAGAACAAGTCTTATGAGGAGCGGCTGAGGGAACTGGAATAGTTTAGCCTGGAGGAAAGGAGGCTGAGGGGAGACCTTATCACTGTCTACAACTACCTGAAAGGAGGTTGTAGGGAGGTGAGGTCTGTCTCTTCCCCCATGTAACAAGATATAGGATAAGACAAAATGGCCTCAAGTTGTGCCGGGGGAGGTTTAGACTGGATATTAGGAACAATTTCTTCACTGAATGGATTATCAAACATTGGAACAGGCTGCCCAGGGAAGTGGTTGAATCACCATCCCTGGAGGTGCTTAAAAGATGGGTGGATGTGGTGCTGAGGGACATGGTTTAGTGATGTTTTTTTTTCAGTATTAGGTTGATGGTTGGACTCGTTGATCTGAAAGGTCTTTTCCAACCTAGATGATTCTACGTTCTATAACTTCGTATATCGTCAAAACTTATTAAAAATTACAGTATTCAGTTATCATTCCCCAGTGAAGTTTTTTATTTATTAATCATTTAATGAATTATGGTTTGTTTCTTACAAGCTATTTTGATAGCTTTTATTTTTAACATAAATATAAGGTGTATGTGAACTTGGCAATTTTCAGTCTGTTGTTCCAGTTGTCCCTTAATCTGCCTCCTGCCTTTCCTTTGGTTTCCCTTCATGACTGTTTAATAGTTAATTTCAGATAAATACAGAATATGTCAAAAATTTAATTTGTTAAAGGAAGCTAAATTAGTGCCTTTACTAGGGGAGGTAAAGTACCTTTACATCACTCTTATGCCTTATGGTCTGGCTCAGTGGCACTTATTCTCGTGGACACCCTGGTGCATATATTCGTGTCCAGCCATTTGCTCAGCCTAAAGTAAGGAGGGTGACCCAAGGAGAACTGGGAGACAGTGGGAAGGGAGAGCGGTGTAAAGTGGGGACATGAAAAGAAGGGCTGTTTATATTGGATGGAAATCTGTTTAAAACCAAGTAACAGCAGCTTTTCTGCTGAGGGAACCACTTGTGTCACTAGTGCACTGCAGAGTTTTAAGCGTGTCAGCATCGATAGTGTAAGTAGATCCCATTATGCACTTACCTTTATCAAGCTAACTTGTGAATTTCTCTAAGAAATAAAGTTTTTTTCTGAGAAGTCTAACTTTGGTGACTGACTTCTTTTTTTTTTTTCCAATGTGTTAATATCAGATTATGATGATTATTTTTCTTGCATATAATATTCTGGTAATCAGTTTGTAGTTATCTGGGGTATTCGAGTTGCTTATCTAAGGGTACCACTGTGCTTTTCTTAGTCATTTGGTATTTTTCTGCTATTCAATGTTTTGTTAATAATTAAAATCAGTGGCCTTGAGGTGTCATGAGTTTTGCTATCATGCTATCTGATAGCTATTGTCGAAATTTAAAAAGCCTATATTCATTATGGTTTTATTTATAAGATTTTTATAATTCATATTGTCTGACTTCTGTTTTCTAGGATTTTTCTTATTAGTTTTTTTTAATATACACATTATTATCTAGTTGGACAAAATAGCCTTTAATCTTACTTCATTCCTTATCTTGGTCTTTTTTCACTCTTTGAGGTCTTTCTCTTGACCTCTTGCCTCTGCCCTTGTTAGTGTGATGATCTACCATCTACTCACATTTTGCTATTGGTGCTTCCAGCATCCTTCTCCTCTCCCATTCAGCTATTTTTCTTTCTGTTAGACTTCAGCTTCATGAACAATCCATCAAGTGGAGTGCAAAGTTGCAGAACAGGAGCTCTAAATGCCCTGAAGTTTACTGTAAGTTAACTTGCTTATGTAATTTTAGAGGGTATATTCTTTAGTATAAAACTTGTTCTTTCATAAGCATAGTTTCCTCCTGAGTGGTTGAGCAAAGCAACGAAGTCTGCTCCTTTTTGTCTCTCCTTATCTTCTCAGGATCAGTATGTCTGAGTATAGGGACAAGGAGCTGGCAGAGACTGAGCTTAGAGAGGTGTTTCAGGAAAAAAAAATTCTTATTTGTATTGTTTAAATCAAACCAAGAATGAAGCAGTTTGTTTATTAATGATACATAATTAACTGATGCACAGTTAACTGGCTGGGTGTGTGGGTGCTCCAGCTCTGCACGTCCCCTGCCACCCCCCACAGTATGCTGGGGCTTGTCCCAGCACAAAAGTCCCCCTGAGATCCCGCAGTGGCACCCCCAGTCAGGCAGAGGTGGCCCACAGTGGCCTGCAGTAACCTGTTGATTCCAGTAGTAGGACTGGACTTCAGCAATACTCTTGGTAAATCCTGAGTGTTTACTGAAGTGGTTTGCTGAGTTTTCTTGGCTGAGTTTTGAGTCACTGACAAATCACCTGTTTGGCTTAATTTTTCAATGCAGAGGTTGGGCATACTTACTGTAGTATTTTCCCATTCAATTCAACTACACTTGAATTGTGTTTTTTAGGACAGTGATGGCTCTGCATTTTAGCCATTATGTATCCACATAAGAACTGAATTAACTACTGTGATTTGACAAATTTGCCTACTTTTAAGTGTGGAAAGTTTTCTACTTGTCTGCAAAACCTGACCTTACTAAGGTTAGTGTTACATAAAATTTATAATGCTCACTTTGTTTTTAAACTAATACCCTAATATCATTTAAAATACATTTGTCAACACATACTCAACCTGACCTCCAGTCTGACTCACACCAGTAACCTACCGTTAAGTTGTAATTTAACTACTGAATAAATCCATGAGACTGCTGTGGAAAATTCAGCTATCCAGGCAGCACGTGTCTTCATATTCTTTTTGCACGTCAGATCTGAGCTTTGGTTCAGTGCCTGATGAAGACCTCTAGAGTTTTGTTGTAGGAATGAAGCGCCGTTACAGGGGTATCAATTACACTGATGTGCTTTACACTGCGTGGAAGTGGGTATATAGGGACTGAGGATGGAGCATGTAGGTGATCTGAGGTGACTTTCTTCTCCCCATTCTAAAACTGTATGTTTCAGTTTGTGAATTTAGGCGCAGAGTCTGTCCTGTCTTCCTTGCTTTGCCAGAAAAAGTTGCAGTGTGTGAACAATTAACTTTTTAGCTTTGGGCTACTATCTAACTTGTTGGCTGCCTAAATACAGTCTAAAAGTAGTTCTGGAGGTGTTGGCGGAGAGTGGGACTAAATGTGGAAATTGTATGTTGGAATGTAATTCAAATTCTCTGCATGTCGCTCAAAGTGGAAACCAAAATGAAAGGTATACTGAAATGTTAGAAACTACCCTTGATTTTAATTGCATTTTCTACATTTCTATCCATGTTATCTATTCCTTGTTTCATATAGAAGTTATAGTGTCTTAGGTTATCTCCCCTGGTCCTTTAACCACTGTTATATACCTCATGAAATCTGTACTATCAACAGTAGGTGATTCTGAAGGCACCGAGGCACTTAGATAGGCAGCAGTCACTGATGTAAGGCGGTTTTAATAATGTCTACATGATGATGATTTTTTTTTTAGTATTGTATTATTGTAACACCGAGAAAAGAAATTAAATAAACTGATGTCCCATTTGTATTGTGTACAAGAATGACCCATAACTTGTTTCTTTTTTCCCCAGTAAATAATCTGGCCATCCCACCATATTTTGACATAGGATACTGATGTTTTAAGAACTGAATATTGTGTAGTGCCTTTTAGTAATAAAATAATTTCTGGATAATTAATTTTTGGAATAATTTTAAATACTTAAATTATCTGTCGGTGACCAAGAGCGTTTTAGAAAAAAATAGGCTTGATGAAATTTTTGCTGTGTATAGAGACTTTCAGCTATAGCTAATGGGGAGGAAGTGTTCACTGTATATATAGTGACACATTTCTTATGTTAGAAAGATTAATACTAAATAATGAATAATTAAATTTTATTATACCAACAAGAGGTAGTTCTCAGAGAGTAATATTCATAATCAGTTCTTTAGTGCTATGGGTTTCTGCTGTAGACACTACTGCAATTTGACTAGCAAAGTGGAACCAGACGGAAAAAATGGAATAGGTGATTAATGAAAGCAGCGGAGATCTGTTAACTTCATTTTCATGAATTTTGGCTGGGTGCTTGCAGATGCTAGTGTTACATGTTTCTCAGTTACTGTTGGCCATCCTACCAGGTAGGAATGAGGTGTTATGCATAATAATGTGTCTGAGAAGTCATTAAGCTAAGCAACCTGTCTGCCCATTTCATCAAATGCTTTTCTTCATGTCTCACTTCGGAAAGCAGTGTTAGCCTAGAACAGAAAATGTGAAACTAACATAAATGTAAAGGGCCAAATCCTACTGCTGGTATTCCACGACCTTTTTGATGTCTGGGAACAGGCTGCAGAGCACAGAATATTTTTCAGTGTTCTAAACCTGTATTCTTTCCAGTCTCAGATATAAGAAGGATTTTTGGCACTAATGAAATTCACATTGAAAATCACGTTGTCTAAAAGAACACAATTTATGTCTATATATATAATGTTGCTTATTATGTTCTTATTTTTTCTGCTCACACAAGCATCTTTTAAAAGAATCAGCTTAAACTTACTGATTCCACATAGATATGATCTGTGCTTCCCTATGGCTATGTTGCCAACTTGAGGGTTACTCTTTCTTAGAATGGAGACCCCATTGCTGTGTCATCAGTATCTTCCAAAAAGAATTCGTCAGTTCCTTGTCTGTGAAGAAGTGAGTCTCCCCTGGTTGTAGGCTGTGTTGTTGTTTCAACAGGGATGATGTTCTCTTTTTGCCTTTTTTTTTTCCTTGCCAAACTACTTCCTTTCTCAAGATGTATAAAAACAAGGCTATAGAAAGATATCAAACAAGCACACAAAAAGATATTGCTTTCCCTGGAAGAAACAAATAAAGCCTTTAAGAAAATACCCATCTTGAGGCAGTACGAGTACTGCAGAGAGAATGATGCCAGAATCTCAGCATTACAGTGGAGAGAAAAAAAAAAAATTAGGAATATGTCTGCTATATTCTAATTTGGAATTCTAATTTGGAATATTCTGTTTTGGAATTCAGTGCCAATTATATGAATAACACAAACTGTAATAGGAAGAGACCTTTTTTCTGAATTCATGCATGCCAAATTTAAATATTCAGAAGAATGTTCATACTTTTATTTCTGCCTACGTAATAATTTGGGATTAATTTGGGATGTTTTTCAGGTGTAAACAAGATACAATTCCCCAAAATCATGTCCTGGTTAAAAAAGAAAACATGCACTTTTTGTACTTCTGAAATATGAATTATATCTAATTTAACATGAAGAGGACTGAGTCAGAAATATTGGCATGTTGAAAGGCAAATAACTGTATCCCTTCTTAAACAACTTTGCTTTTACAGACTGCAGAAAGAAGTTTGCCAAAAAAGGAAGCCCACCGTATGCAATAAGGACAGTGACATTTTGTGATAACTTAAAAAAACAAAAGTAAACAAAACAGAGGCAGCTTACATTGGAGCAGGTGTAGGTAACTCTGCAGACACCTTCTTTTAAATGAAAGAAAGACTTTGGTAGAGAGATGTTAGGAAAAGCAGGAAAAGAATATATTTTTTGAGATTGTCAAGTTGGAAACTTGCTGCTTTTCTGAGTATAAACTGAAGAAAATTTCATTTAACAGATAATTAATATTTAGGGGAATGCCCATTTTTATTTAGGACAGTATATAGTGTCTGACTCCATCACTCTTATGTCTTTAGATACCTTTAAGCTGGGAAGTTGTATAAGAAAACTTAGTATCAAAATTAGAATTATATAATGTTTTAATTCATAGTTAGTTTTTGAGACACTCTTTGGAACACCTGCACTTTAACTGTAGGAAGCCTTTATAGCTAAAAATGAAAGCTACATTTATGGTAGCCAGTAGCTATTTATATATCTGTGCAACTTACTGAAGAGTTATGGTCTACTTACTAATTCTCATATTTTTAAACATTGGGGTTTTGTATATGTTAGGGCTCTACATTTATGATGCTGGTGATGGCATGGATGTCTGAGTCTTCAAGTTTCACTTGTATTTCACTGCCTCCAGCTAAAGTTTTTCAGGGATGTTTTTCTGGATGATGAGAGGGTTATCACTGAACACATGTGCCTGGAGAAAGTGTGCTGCTGCTAGAACTATGATAGTTGTATTGGTGTAATTGGAGTTAAAACAGGGTTCATTGCTCATCATCTACCCTGGGAAGATTCCCCTAGGCAGTAAGTGCGACTTAAACGTTTCTGAAGAAAGTGAAAACCATTTGTTGTCCTCTTTACCTGATCTTCACAATTAGGACTGTTGAGCTGTGACAAACCCAAGTTAAATGGATGCTATGTGAGGAGGACACGAAGTGGTTGAGCTAAGGAGGCCTCTGACTTATGAATAGGCTGTGAGACGTCATTGCTTTCTTCTTCTCTCTTCTGTTCTTTGCTGTTCATGCCTTTTTGTACCGTGTAAAACACAGAATGCCTTTTTTTTTTTTTTTTTGAAGTGTGCCTAGTCGAGTGAGGTGATTCTGCTTCTATACTCTGTTCTCGTGAGACCCCACCTGGAGTACTGCGTCCAGCCCTGAAGCCCCCTGCTTGGTAATGAGACTGGCCTTTGCCTATCATCAGATCATAATGCCTCAGTTCTCCTCACATCTGTATATACATCATATACATGTATATGTATATACATATATACATCAGTTTTCCTCACAACTGTGTATTTTCAAATGATACTTTTTGAAGTTTTATTTTTGAGTGGGCTCATTTAAATAAAGAACTTCCCTAAAGTTCAACTCTTCAATGTTTGGGAAGTGTTTACTCAAAATTTCTGTTACAGCTTTTCTCAGTTGGGTTGTTGGTTTCGGATCTATCTTTAGCTGAATGAGCTAAAGCTAAATGAGCTAAATTAACCTTTAGAGGATGGTTAATTCTGATTCCTTTGGAGATCCCTGTCTTTGTTCGCTGAAATCTCAGGGAGGTTAGTGTAATGTGTTCTTATCTTAGGGATTTCAGCAAAGTACCTAGAATGTGATGTGATGAATTTGGGCTGTGTTATACTAGTACCTTCTATACAGACAGAACAAGGACTTTTGGCGCATAATTAAGATTCCAGTTACTGCACACAATGTACAATCAGTATATTCACTTAGCAGGGTGATTAGTAATCACTTTTTCTACCTTCATAATGTTAAAAGATTTTTTTCATACTGCTTTAGAGGGCATAAGGCACTGAAAGTGTTCACAAACCATTAACTGTTCCAGTCCTAACATATTGAACTTATATAATGGAAAATGAAAAATTAATCTTGTAACTGCAATTCAATAGTCTTATTTAACTAAGAACTGTATTTTATAAGATATATACTTAGGAAAATGTTCCCGGATCTTTTTAATAATTTCTAACTCTTATCACAGTTCACACCTGTATTAAAATACTCATTTATGATGAAAGCCCTTTTTTTTAAAAAAAAAAAGTAAAGAAATGTCTGTCAGATGGGCAAATAGTTCATCAAGTAGATGCCACTGACACTTTGAATGCGATTTTGGTGCCTCGTTGTAGCCTGGGAACCTGCAATTTTATCTGTCAGCTCTTTTAAAGCTGCTGCCTAACAGTAAATAAGCTGTTCTAAGTTCTCCCTCGAGCCAGAGTTTCCAAAACCTGATTTTTAATGGGTGAGAGAATACCCTTATGCCACAGGGCTTGTTTCCATATGTTCTGTACTCATTATATAGAGACACTTCATTGAAAAACTGAGAATGGACTTACCGGTTTTTGCTAGAGCAACTAGGCAGTCTGAGTCTCCTTCATATTACTTGCAGGTTTATTTCAGAATTTTCCCCTGAGTTAACTTGTATGGGTTTCTATTATCTGACTTGCAAAAGTACTCTTTTATTCACTTACTTAATTGCATATTTTGTATGAAAAATCTGTGTGTTGTCTAGAGTGTTCTCTTCCTGCTGATGAAGTAGGGGAATGGTCAGTAGGAGTAAGGCTGCTTAGCACAAACCAAGGCTCTACCAGCATCTTCCAGGATTTGACTGTTGGGTCCAGTCTACACTTAATTGAGTAATACCTTATTCTCGGCTGCTGTAGCCTTCATTTTACCTGACAGTCCTAACTATTACTTAGTGTAAAAAAAGATACTTTAGCCTCCTTTTTTGCCATTTGGTTTATCCTTCAGCTTATAGGAGCATGGATTGAGCCATTTCAGAAAGGGACAATTTTCCATCATATGCATTATCTTTTGTATGATGGGAGCCAATTTTATGACCCTTGGAAGAATGCAAGAATTCTGCAAAATTTTACAGTAGTATAACTTGGAGGAAAACCTGCTTTTCACTTACAGACTGCCAGGCAATTTATGAACTTAGAAGTGGCTTTTAGAAATAAAATTGAACAAAATATTTACAGTGATACCATATTTTGAATATTTCTTAGTAATTTCAAAATAGTTTTAAAAAATTCTCTAATGTATGCATTGCCTTCATGTAAGAACATAGAGATTGAAACATAACACTTAAAAAAATCTGCAAAAGTCCACAGGATTTCAAACGCAGGCAGTTAGACAATGGTCCCTGTATGAAGAGCTGGAGTGACTGACCTAGTCTAGTCATAGCAGTGTGGCGCTGTCAGTGGATAAAATTTCAGCAGGGTAAGCTGGTCTGGGCAACTCATCTTAGAAGAGGTAATCTTTTTTTCACTGTCCTCATGTCCTGGTTTGAGGTAAAACAGAACCAATTTTCTGTTCAGTAATTTTACTTTTTAGCTAAGCCTTTTTCTAACTAACCGAACTCTCAGAAATTAACAGCATATTTTTAAGACTGTAGTCTCTTCCCAGAGTGATAAGACAGGATTATTTATAATTTATACCAAGTAATAGTATGCAGAGAGGCTCTTGCCTATACTTATTGCTATAACAACCAAGGTCAGCTCACTTTGCCCCATCGGAGGGTCGGAAGCAAAAGAGTGTAGAGGGGGTCATACCCGTGGGAAGGGGCGGACAGGACATGTGACACAAAACTGACCAGCAGGGTATTCCATCCCATCTGCCTCATGCCCAGTATAAAAGCTGAGGGATCGAAGGGTCAGGTCTCTTTCTTGGCTGGGTCCAAGGAGGACTGTCTCTTCTTCTGCCTTTGATCCCGATCCGTGCATTACTGACTCCAGATCCAGAATCCAGTTCCCGTCCATTGCTGAGTCCAGGCTGGGACTTTTCCCAGTGCCTGCTGGTGACATGGTTGTCATCCTGAGAGCTTGATACTGTTTTTTTCATATTTTGCATATATTTCATTATTTTATTTGTTATTAATATTTTCATTAAAGTAGTTTAGTTATTTTCCTAAACTCTGAAGTCTCTTTCTCCCTCTCCCTCCTCTCCTTGTGGAGAGAGAGGTTGGTGAGAGCATCTGTAGTTTGTTTCAGTGGCCAGTCCGGCTTAAACCACACCACCTAACAAGATCATATAAAGCTTAGGTGCTTCACCCTTGGTATACCCCATATATGTGTATAGTTTTGTGGGAAAAAAAGTAGATACGTGTGGGTGTGTGTATATATATGCATATGCATCTATCGGAAATGCGATATTCTCTTTTTCTGAAACAGTAGGACTACTTATATCAATACATTCATTGCTTATTCCCTGAAGGAGAATGGCAACGGTGCTTATTTTGCCTTTGTAGATATTGGTATTTCAAAATTATAGTGTAACCAAACGTGTTAGGAACTGCTTTGAAGCTTCAGCAGAGAAAGGAATTAATTCTATGTAGGCGTTTCTTTCCTTTTCTTGTAGCGAGGACTTCAGTAGGTCTAGTTTCTCTTCCATAATAATATGAATGATACAAGATGATCTCTCAAGTCATATATTTGCATCCACAGTTTTAGCATTCTCCCAGTTTGACTTTATATGACTGACTTCTTCCTATGTAGGAAGAGTCATCCCCTCAACATCCTTAAATTTTGACCAGTGTGGAAGGCACCATTTTCACAGACAGCCTTTTGGGGAAGGGTTTTCCTCCAGAATGGGAGTATGCATTAAGTGGGAGAATGCATTAGAACACTATACTTTATTAACCACTTTACTGCCCATATACTACACTGCATGATCTCTGTACCACTGTTATGTTGTAGACTATTCTTTAGACCAGTAAGCTTCTAAGAGAATAACTATATTTTAAAGCCTTTCATGTGGCTGTTTCAATTTAACAGATTGTTTTGGATTTAATTCAGTTGCATCGTTTCACTTGATTTACCTTTTCAGCCATAGCAGTGAATAATATAAATAACTGTAAGTTCAAATTTAAATTTAAAAACGTTAGATCATAGCTCTTCCAAATGCAAGAGCTCCTGTCAATTCTTTATCAATTGCCTGTTCCCAAATGATAATCGCATTTACCTTTAAGATAGTTTTAAGAAACATTTGTAGTATCTCCATATCTGATGATGATACTCTCATTCACTTTATTTTGTCTTAACCACAAGACGGTAAGATTTCAAGATCCTCAGAGGAGAGAAAATGGCAGAAAGCAGGATCCTAACTTCAGGGTTCTGGCAAGCAGACTTTGTCCTGTTCAGGGATCAGCTTGAAAGAATGCCATGGAATACATACAGTTCTGGACAGAAGAGGGGTCCAGGAGAGACCCCTCATTGACTTTCAAGGATCACCTCCTCCAAGCTGAAGGATAGTCTCTCTTGACAAGCAAAGGCAGCAGGAGGCCTGCATAGATGAACAATGAGCTTGTCACTGAACTCAAATACAAAAAGGAAGCATACAAGAGGTGGAAGCAGGAACAAATGACCTGGGAGGAATGTAGAGACACTGTATGGTCATGTAGGGATTGGGTTATGAAAGCCAAAGCCCACCTGCAGTTGAATCTGATGGGGGCATGAAATGCAACAAGAAAGGATTCTTATAGCTCTTCATAGCTCTTCCAAATGCAAGAGCTCCTTGATGTACCTGCTGGTACACCAGCAGTAAAAGGATGCTGCTGAATGGGATGAAAAATCTGACGTAGGACATGGAGAAGGCCGAGGTACTCAATGGCTTTTTCACCTTTAATGATCTTTAATGCTTTTGCAATCCCAGGTGCCCAATACCAGTGGGAAAATCTGGAGCAAGTAAGACTTTTTTTCCTCAGTGGAGGATGAGCAAGTTATGGAATGCTTAAATGTGACGTACACAGGTGCATGAGACCTCATGGGATGTATTCACAAGTGCTGAGGGAGCTGGCTGATGTTATTGCAAGGCCTCTCTATAATTTTTGAAAGGTCATGGCAATTGGGAGAGGTTCTTACAGACTGGAGGAAAGCCTGTCTTCAAGAAGGGCAAGAAACTTGTATCCTTGCATGATCCTTGGAAAGGTGATAGAGCAAATTTGCATGGAAACCATTTCCAAACATATGTTGGACAAGAAGGTGATCTGGAGTACTCAGCATTGATTTATGAAGGGAAATTCTGCTTGACCAACCTCATAGCCTTCCATAATGAGGTCATTGGCTTGGTGGATGGGAGGTTAGGAGTCGATGTTGTTTATCTTGATTATAGCAAGGCTTTTTACACTGTCTCCCATCATATCCTCAAAGACAAATAGATGAAGTATGGACTAGATGAATAGAGTGGTGGATTGAAAACTGGCTGAATGGCCAGACTCGAGAGTTGTGATCAGTGGCACGAAGTCCAGCTTGAGACTGGTCACTAGTGGACCCTAGTGGTGTAATGGGTCCAGTGCTGTTTACCATGTTTGTTAATGACCTGGATGGTGGGACAGAGAAAACCCTCAGCAAGTTTGCAGATGATACAAAACTGGGAGGAGTGGCTGATAACACCAGGTGACTGTGCTGCCTTTCAGATAGACCTGCGCTGGCTGGAGACTTGGGCTGACATGAAGGGAAATGCAAAGTCCTGCACCCAGGGGAGGAATAACTCCAGGCACCAATAGAGGCTGGAGGTTCACTGGTTGTAAAGCAACTTTACAGAAAAGTACCTGGGGGGGGGGGCGGTCCTTGTGGACACCAAGTTGAATGTGAGCCAGCAATGCAGACTTATGGCTAAGGAGGCTGAGCTGCACTAGGCAGAGCGTGGCTGGCAGGGTGTGGGAGCTGATCCTTCCGCCTCCGCTTAGCACTGCATCGAGGCAGCATCTGGAGTGCTGTGTCCAGTTCTGGGCTCCCTGTTACAAGAGAGATATAGACATGCTGGAGTAAGTCCAGCAAAGGACCACAGAGATTAAGGAACTGGAGCATCTGACATATGAGGAGAGGTGGAGAGAAATGTGACTGTTCGGTCTGAAGAAGAGAAGGCTCAGGGGAGTCTTATCAATGTGTATAACTACCTGACTGGCAGGGAGCAATGAAGAATAAGTCAGACTCTTCTCAGTAGTGCCCATTGAAAGAGGCACTTTTTTTTACAGGGAGGGTGGCCAAACACTGGAACAGGTCACAGATAGGTGGTGGAGTCTCAGTCCTTGGAAGTATTCAAAACCTGACTGCACATGATCGTGAGCAACCTGCTGTAGTTGACCATGATTTGAGCAGGGGGTTGGACTAGATCTCCAGAAGCCCCTTCCAACCATAACCCTTCTGTGTTTCTGCCCTAATGTTTTCCAGTAAGGCTTTTTTTATTTTGTTTAAGTTTACAGTCTCAAACAAACAAACCAAGAAAAGCCCCACTTGTGAGAGCAGAAAAATGACTGTGATTAGCATTTCCATGCTTCTAGTAATCAGATTTCAGAAAAAAAATCCACATTGCATTTGTTCTATTCATTGATCATGCTCAAAAAAGTAGCACAATCAGGAAAACAAGCAATGAAGTGGGCTACTAACATGGATTTTCTGCATATCTTAAAGTAGATAACTCCGTATGCTTAGCAGGGTTTTTTGTTTGTTTTGTTTTTCCTTGTTCCTCTTTCATAACTTTGCTTGGAGCATCTCCATATAGAAATCTATTCTATATCTCAGCTTTTTAAAAGGCTTCTGTACTGTCTGATATAGTTTTCATTTTTGTGTGCAGTTTTCACCTTTTTTTTTTACACAATTACTAAAGCTACTTTTTTGTGTGATTGTTTCTTCATTCTTTTTTTAGGAAATATTTTGATTCTCCTCACCTGAAGCATTTCGTATTTAATTAGGCCCTTGGTATTCTAAGCTTGTCTTGAAAATAGTCATATTTAAAATGATACAACTTAGATTTTTTTAATATCATTTTCATTTCTAAATGATGAAGTTACATATGTGTATAATTAGATAATGTACTCTGTACTTGTTCAGGAACTTGAAGGAATTGTTAATGAGGTATGAAAACCAGCATAGTTTGGGGAGTCTTGATATCAGTTGACAAAGTGGTTCAGATGGATTTCATCTAAAAAACTTTGCAGAATTCTGCAAGATGTCCTTCTGCATGATTTTTTTATAGTTATGTTAATAACTATGCTATGAATGTTACAACTTGAAAAGTTGTCAACATTTGTGACAAAATTTAAACTAATTATTTTTACAATGAAAGCCTGACTTGACTGAGAATTTTCAATTGACTTCAACTTCATTGGGAGTAAAATTAAATCCCTAGGATTTTTTTGAGCATTTGTGTTAGAATGCTGTTTCTCTTTTATAAGAGGAAAACAATAGCTTATTTTCAGGTACAAGGAAAGGAGAGAGATTATTTAAGATTGCTCCCAGGATTTTTAATGGCCCATTAACATCACTATGAATCATCTGAATACAGAAAATGCATATCCCTGTATCACAAAAATCAAAGGAGAGTAACAAAGGCTAAAGTTGAGCCTTTGACATTTATGAAATGAAGAAAACCTAAGCAGGAACAGGGGAGGTGCCCTGTACTGCCCCTTCTAATCAAGAAATCCTTATATGCAAACCAGAAGATCCTTCCGTGCGATGCCTTATGTGCAAAGGCATTACAAAAAAAAAAAACACCACCACAGTGAGTTTTCAGTTGTAGGAATAGTTAGGTCTGAAACCAGTAAGTAAAAATGGAAATAGATGTTTACAGAAAGGCCAAAACTGTAATATTCTCCCTCTTTCACCTTTTAACATTTGTATAGAAAAGTACATTGTTTGTCTACTGTGCAGAATGGGGGTAATAGAAAGTATAATGGTATGTAAAATGGATATAAATCACACATCTGTAAATAGTGTAGTTGTGGCAGGGGTAAATAGGGTTAAATAACTGACGATCAGCTGTAACTGTGATCTTTATGGTGGCTAATCCCTCTTCCTGCTGGCACATGTCGAGAAGGAAGTGTAGTAGAAAGGGATGGCACAGTTCACATTCATGGTCATCCCAGTGAGCCTTCTGACAGCAGAAGAAGCAGTGGGAAACCTCAGTCAGGATTCTGTTTACCACCAGCTGTGTTTTATGGGCTTGGTATTTAGCTGCGCTTTCAATTATTTTGGATAGCATGTTTGCTAAATACAGCTTTTGTAAATTCTGTTTCCATTTTTCACATGGATTTTTAATACTAACTCAGAACAGTGCTAGTATGTCCAATTCTTTTATGGACCAGTAACCTATGGTGATCATTCCTGCAAAAGATGGATGTGTTTGTCGATGGGCAGTTACTCTTTCTCTTAAGCATGTGATTTTTTTTTAAATTGCCTTTTTCATTTTTTCCTCAATATTCCTTTTCTTTCATTTTTATCTTTTCACGTATTACTCTTAATTCCTCTTCCTGTTTTTTGGTTCTTATTTTAAGTCTTCTCTGCCTCTTCTGCAACAACGCTGTGTTATGCCTAGGACCATTCCCCTGTCTTTCCACATCCATACCTCTACTCTCCTGCTTTCCTTCACAGAGTACAAACAATCTTGTCCCTTTGCCCTGCAAATCTGACTTTTATACTTGCATAAAAATGTGAAACTGTTGATAGTGTGTTTAAGATTGTATACCTTTTTCCAACACAGGCCTTTCATAAATATGCTTCAAATATACATGACACAGGATTCTGTATTTATGCTGTCCCATCACCAAAGCACTTGTGCACACAGGACGTTATTTCCTTTGGCATTTCTGCTGTGAAATAGCATAAAGATAACCTTGCAGTAGTTCTGCTACAGTACCAGTATGACTTCATGATGCTGCTGATGTTGTCAGGAAAGGAACAGTTAAAACATCTGCCTTCTCTCCATCTAACTGTAGGTTTTTGTCTTTTTTTGATGCTGTTTTAGTTCTTTGCTTCCATGCTCTGAACTTAAAATAAATCCCCTCAGTCCCTTCCTTTTCTCCCTAGCATTCCTCAATAATATGAGTTTGCTCCCCTGTCCCTCATGATGTTCTGGTGAATGCCTCGCTCTGACAGCAAAGTTAACTTCAGAGTTTTGAAATTCTTGAGTTAAAAATCCTGGTGCCACTTGGCTGGCTGACTTCTGATTCATCTCCTCCGTCTTAAGCACTGATTCCTGCTTTACGTTGTGCAGGAGGTCTCTTCCTAGTGTTTAGTAAAGCTGATATCCCTCTCCCTCTGTCTGCTTTCTTCCTGCTATCTTGCTTTCAGGGCCAGCAGAGTGACCTCTCAGTCCTTTACTGTGCTGCTCTGACTTGTGAGTCTGGTCAGAGCTAATTCAGTGACCTTTGCATTGGTCTGCGGTAGATGATACAGATCATCTTTACCCCCCAGCCTGTGGGAGAGAGGGTTTTCCATGTGGTGTCAACCCAATATTGTGCAAGTCCAGTGCCCTGTGACTTAACAGTAGCGAGGGACAGATGACACTGGAGTGACAATTATGGATAAAAGCAAATTCTGCTGCAAGTTTATCACTCCGAAATGTAGCGCTTTTTGTCAAAACCCTTGAAACGTCCAACTCTTTTGTTGAGCGGTTTATCTTCAAATGCTTTTGTACTCAGCATTACTGTTTATCGCTTGATTGTTTCCTACCAGTTTTATTGTTGTGCTTTGATACGAATGTGCAGATGTGTAAATGTACCTCCAGAGGTATAAGCCAAATGGCTACAGTGCCCGTGTATCAGAGTTAGTTGCCTGCACAGGTTGTCAATAAGCAAATTCTTGAAGTTGAGCAAGATAAGTAATAAAGTTTATATGCAACCGCCAAAATCAGACTTAGCACCCGTTCCAGAATGCTTTTATTCAGCACTAATCTTCTTGTTTGTCTTGATGCTAATGAGACTAGACTGTGTATGCTTTAAAAATAGGAGCTGCTTTGAGTTCTGGACAAACGTTTATTTATCCTGGACCATTTATTGTTTTTAAAACTATGAACATGTATCTCCACTTGCCACCTCTGATTACATGTTTTTATTACTTTTGAAGAGTGGTTTAGAATACATATTCTTCATCTGAAGAAGTCTTCATCTGAAGAAGTCTAATTCAGAGAAATCATTCAGTTTTCAATACTTACATTGCCTGAAATTTTCTTCAATTATTAAGTATTCCAGAAAACCTTCAGTTGTTTCGAGATTTGCTGTTTCTTTTCTGATATTTTCATTATAAACTTCCAGTTTCTGAAGGATATTTGTTTAAGATCTTGAATCTGGTTATTTCTTTATTTTTTTTTACTTTTTGTCCCCAACAGTAAGACTTAATACTTTTTTTTTCCCTAGTTGGAGTTGAGTTTTATTTTCCATCTCTGATATCTGCAGGTATTTTTCCAGCTTCTGCATTTTGTGAACATCTATCTATTTATTTATAGTTGGTTCTCAATAATATTTTTTAGTTCAGGCTTGATTCTAAAAAGGTTATGGAAGCGACTTACATTTAGCAGTGGTTTAATATAATAGTTGCTTGTTTAAAGGCTTTCTTGTTGCAAAAGATTTAGCTGAGACTAGCCAGTCTCTGTGTGTTTACCGCTAACTAAGAAGACCCAGCAAGCTCATAAACTACTTGGTTGAAATCTTGTACATCCTTTTTAAAAAGTCCATTCTTTGTAAAGTTTATTACATACAGTTTGTATACAGATATTAGTATATGTACATATGCCTTTTGGATTTTTTTCTATTGACATTATTCTTAAGGAACCTCCCTTAAGGACAGAGTGTAACTGTAGGTGTTTGCTGGGAATGTACTCTTGTTACAGGACACTTTGGTTTTGAAATTTAGGTGTAAACAGACTGTTTCATCTTTTCTCGTGGTGTGACATGCGATCAGTTTATAAATAAGACCCTTCTTTTCCTTTAATAATGACCGTCTAGCTGCTGCTGTGATTTTGCTTTTGAATATAAGATTACCATCTGAAGTGTAACTTCTTACCATCATCCTGCCTGGCTCCTGTCTTGGCCGTTCTCTGCCATTTCCACTACTTTGTGTAGAGGCTTATAAATTTAATCCAGTTTTATTTTTCATCTTGTTACATGGCTTATGTTTTTCTCCTCTATAATGCCTCTAAATTCTATTTTTCTTTATTCATTTCAGTGTTTTATTAAAATGGTTTTCTTATTGATAAGTTATCCCCCATACCCAGTGTTTCATCCAGTTTGATGTACTTCAGGAATGTTCTGTTCATTAAATACAGAAAGTATTAAAAAGCTACTGATCATCACAATTACATTTGAGAATTGCATCCCAGACCAGAAGAAGATGGTTTAACAGATGTTAAACTGAAACATGCCATTAAGTCTTTGGATAAAGTATGAAATGGGACTGTCTCGTTTCTTTCCAAGCTAACAGCCAAATGCATGGCTAAAAGGATTTTCACTGGGTTTATCTGAGCAACTGTCCTGTAAAAACAATAACTACAGATGTAAGTAAAAGTTGGGGTGGGTGGGTGTGTTGTGGTTTGGTTTTTGTTTTTTTTTTTTCCTAGACTTACTTTAATACGTAAGAACTCTATTTTAAATTCTGTTATATTCCTGCGACTAACCTTTGCCTAAATCTTGCTATGTCCAGTAGCACTAGAAACCAATACAGTGTGAAAAGTTCTAACTATAATGTTGATATGGATTTCTTTGCCATTGCAGAACTCACATTAGGGTGATGAAACCATAGAATTCAATTTTGCCACTTTAAATTTAGAAAGAAGCTATAAATATTTGCGCCCACCTTATTCAGAAATGAAGCAGTTAGATATGGCTTTGCTTGGTTGGTTTTGGCAGAACAACATGGTTTAATAGAATAGGAAAAAAAAATAATGGAGAAGCTTGAAAAAGAATGAACGTGGCGGACCTGTATTAGCATAAAGGGGAAGGATAGCAAGAGTGTGATGAATTAAAACCTGCTATTCCATTACAAAAAAAACATGATGCCTTTATATTGACCATACTTGGCTAGTCTAGATTAAGAAAATGGATAGGTCGCTTTTAATTACACTCCCGGTTTTTCATTTACCTTTTGATGTATCAACAGGAACATTTATTAATCAGCTGAAGTCCTACTAGGGTAAGCTACATGGTACCAGTAATAGAAATGATCACATTAATTTTTTTAGAATCTCTTAACTGTGTCTTAAATAATCTCCAAAGAGAATGTTCTCGTGGTCTTTTCATCTATTGCAAAGTGGTTTAGTTTCAAGTGTGAAATTTATGCTTTCTTGTTTAACTGGTATGAATCTGCTGTAAGCATAGGAGCATCTTAATATGCTTAGGCTATTTAATTCTGTGCTACTCTCCAGTTGCCTGAAAAATTAGATGTAGTAATAAGCAAGCAACTTGCTTAAAGAAATTATCTAAATCAAAATAAAACTAGGCAATTTTTCTAGTAGTTTGTGCCTTGGCTGTTTTCTGGGATAAAGTCTGTATTCTAACATATTCAACTATGTGGCCCTATTATTTAGCATTGATTAGAATTTTTTAGCAGGCAATTTTTATTCAGCGTGACATTCGGAAAGTTCATTTTTCCAAGCATGCGTTACAGACTCAAATATTTGTGTCTGATGTTTGAAGAGGTGCATGAGGATGACAATGATCAATCATATCTAATTAGCTCATGACACAGTGTGCTTGCAGTAATTAAACAAGACATTACCACTTACTTTCTAATGATTAAGATCACGCAGATTGAGAGACAGCTGTTAATCACTTTTCTTGCAAGGCTAATGTCATTAACAGAAAATCCCAATGATCTACCCTAAGGCTATTTTTAAAAGAGGTGGACAGGCTGTGATGTAAGCAATAAAATAGATTTTTAAATTTTGCATTTTGAGAGCATCTTTTCAAACTTCTGCTAACCTTCAGTTAGTATTCTTTCCTATTTGTTGCTATATGCCGCTTAAATATTTAGGAAAAACTCTGTTCTGAGTTGCTAGACAGTGATATTGTCACACTGCAATTAATATCTTCTAAGAGCTTGTAATGCGAATATACCTTTTACAACTGTATGTAGTGAAATGTCAATCCATAATATTGTCATTAACAAATGCAGACATTTAAAAAGAAATAAGATCAATCTTTACGAAAGCAGTAATTTCCAAGGTGCATACTGCAGATATAATGTGTGCTTTTTGGAAAAATACACTCAAATGTTAATATCTGTTAAATATCTGTTCTTGACCATCTTTATTTCTGATGCTGATTGTTACCATGTATTGCACTGAAAACTTACAGTATATTGTAATTCAGTATCTTAATTGACCTACCATGGAATCACTGATGTCCATCAGACATATCCCACTGGCTTTGTTGTGAATGGGAATCACCTCTTTAAAATGGGTTATCAGGAATTCGTGATCTTCTTGACTAATTGAGAACAGTGATTATGGAGACTAAGAAACTATGAAATGGGGTTACAGCTCTAATAAAAATGCACAATCTAGTGTCAGTCTTGAAATGCTCAAGAGAATTTAAAAATAGTAAGACAAGGATAAGTACTTTATAGCTGTTTATTCGTTGAGTCTACAAAGCAGCTGGGTGGGGGTTTTTTTTGCTTAATTCTTTGTGATCTTGACTTGAGTATTTGCTTGTTTTAAACAGGAGCTGAAAGAAAATGCATGTGTTCCAAGTACATCTTAAAAGTTAAGCAGCTATTAAGTCAGTTTGGCTGTATATTATTCTAGATTAAAAGGGATTCTTTTTTGTTGATTTTGCAATATTGAAAATAATCTACTGTTAAAAATTAACATTGGCGGCTGCTTTCCAACTGGAATGAAATTCGGACTTAACTTGATTTTTGCTTTAATTTGAAATATTTCCCTTCAAACTACTTTAAAAATATCTGCCTTCAAACCCAAATGAAAGCTGAAGGGCTGGACCGCTGGGGCAGCCACAAGTTTTATCAGCTGCAACAGCGCAGCGAGATGTCGGTGCTGGGGTGGTTCTCCTTGTTGGGAAGGGAGGCAGAAGCAGCTGGTGGTGGGCTACGTGTGCGTGTGAACGTGGAGGGCATGAACTGGGGTTTGTGGCCCCCTGACACAACTGTAGATGTGTCCATCATAGTCCTGGCCCTTTGGCTCTCAGATGGGGGTAAGCAGGATTGCTGGGCATAATGGGTGTGGTAGCATTGCCACATCCTTCTCTACGTGGAAACTGGATGGTCATGATACTGGTGATGGTGGGCAGTAGTATTTTAGAGCAGAAGGGTGTCTGTTCCAAAGCACTGATCTCATCCAAATAATTTGCGTCATCTTCTGACACTTTTGTCTGTAGTAAATGTAGTAAATATAAGCAATGATAATGATTTTTTTCCCCTGATCTTTTTTTAGTTAGATTAGGTTTAGTTTGTTATGCATTCATCTGTCACAGCAAACAAAAAAATGAAAATTTTTAATTAACATTATTATTATTGGTTTTGTTATTACTTCGACACAAGGAAATAAATATACCTGTTAGTTGCTACGCTATTGCTATTGCCTCAGTCTGGATTGGTGGGTGGAAAACAGCTTGGATGCTCAGGATGAGGGTAATGGTTAATGGATTGTCCTCTACTTGGATTCCTGTGGCAAGTGGTGTTCTTCAGGGTTCTATCCTGTGCCCCATACTCTTTAACATCTGTCAGTGACCTGGAGGAACTCACGGAGAGCTTGCTGGTCACACTAAATTGGAGGGTGCAGTCAGTACACCACTGACAAAGACTTAGGCAGGCTAGAGAAATAGACTGCCAGGAAATTCAAGAAATACATGAAGTAAACTTACGAAATTCAACAAAGTCAAATGCCAAGTGCTGCACCTGGGATGGAAGAGCCCCTGGCAATGATACAGGCTGGGGACTGCCTGTCCAGGGAGCAGCTCTGCGAAGAGACCCTGGTGGTTCTAGTGGGCATTGAATTGTACTTGAGCCTGCACAGGAGTCAGTCTCCCCCTGGGAAGGGATTACCCATCTCTCTCTCTACTCAGTAGACTGTGTCAAGAATACTGCATGCATTTTTTTATTCTCCCAGTGCAAAAAAAAAACATTGATAACCTGGAGCAAGTTCATTGCGGGGCCACTATTTGCCCGGTGAGGAAGCTGGGCTTGTTGAGCCTGGAGAAGGCTTTAGGCATGCTAAAGGCAGCCTTTCCATGTCAACAAGGAGGATATCAAGAAGATGGAGCAAGGCCCTCCACAATGGTGCATGAGTGGGCAGGAGACAACAAGCAGAACTTAAAATCAGATACAAGGAAAAGCTTTTCTTCATGAGGACAGTCAAGCAGCGGAGCTGGTTGCCCAGCAAGGTTGGGTAGTCTTCAACCTTTAGAGGCTTTCAGACTGGGCTGATTGCATAGTTGCCTTGCTTTGAGGTTGGGCATCAAACCTCCCAAAGTCCCTTCATATCTGTGATGGTGAGAATACTGTGAAAGTGTTTTCTCTCCTGATCTGCAGGAGTCTTGAACTATTCTGAGATATGGGACAAATCCGTACCATTGTGTCCTCCATAGCATTTTTACAGGTGGTTCTTCTGACTTTTTTGTAGAACCCTCCATGCCCCTAGTACTGGGGAACCATTACCTGTCCAGATAGTCTAAGGGCTCCATTATCATTATATTCAGAATTTCTTAAAGGAAAGAGTATAAAGGTTAAGGATTTTTAGCTCAGTAGTTGTGAAACAGTGTAAGTAGGTGTAAAAGCCGCAGTATGCTAAACCTGAGAAAAAGGACAACTCCATGTGTATTTACAGGGAAAACATATTCTCTAAGGGAGCTCTGTATGACTAATTTTAGAAAGCTATAATTAATCTCTGTCTTGTATCTACTTTTCGTTTTACCAAATGTTTCTTTGGTGCTTACAGTGCTATTGGAATCATTAATTTTCTGCATTCCACAGCTGTGTTACCACTATCTCTATGTATTTGCTATTTGTCCTTATCCATTTGTCCCATGTTGGTTCATTGAAAAGCCTGGGTTTGTGTTTTCACTCAAAGCCCCTTAAGCCTAGAATTATCTTCTGGTCATGAAAGACATAAGTACAGTTCTTCTTAGGGTACTGTCTTTCTTCAGATTAAGTGCTATAAAAATTATGATTATTAACAAATTTCACTGTAAACGTCACTCATCAATTGTTAAGGCCCCTAAATGGTAAACAACTTTAGGTCTTAATAGTTATTTTTCATCTCTCCTAGGGCAATTGCAAGTTCTTCAGTGCAGGTGTCCTTCTACAGCCAGTTGTGCTTTCTCCTGGATGCAGAGATTCAGGCATATGCGAGAAGTCATGTAATTCTAAATCTTAGCATCAAAGGCAAATAGATCTGAAAGCAGTTGTCTTGTCTGGGATTTTGCCCTGTGAGAGGATTAGTACCTGTACCATTTGGGAAGATGTTTGTTTAATTTTCTCTCAGAATCCCTTAGCGATGGATGTCCGTAATCTGTCCTAGCAATCTGTTCAAGGACTTCAGTTTCGTTGTAGCTGGAATGTGTTACAGGGAGATTTCGGAATTATTTTCTTATCTGATTGTTCCATTTGTTTTTGCAATAGATTTTGAAGTACTTAAAGCTGTCATTATGTCCTCTTGTTTTATGTCTTTAAATTAAACAACCTGAATTTGTGCTGAATTACTTATAGGTCCCATTTTCCAGATTTCTGATACTTTTCATTTTTTTTTGTATTTCACATGACGGTTTTCAGTTCGTTACCTCTTCTATGTAGTGTAGCCACGACATAATACTGTATAAAAGGAAACAGTATACTGGAATGTATTAAATGCAATACTGGTGATAGATTATTACTTCATGGACATGAAATTATTCCTCCCTCACGTTCATCAGTGTTTAAGGAAACTTCTGTACTGCCCAGCTGAAGAACTGTGTTTACTTTTGGGCATTATCTTGTGACAGTGAGAAAAAGCAAATCAGTAGGAAAGAGTCTGAAGGAGAGCAGTCAAAATATCTGCTTGCCTTTATTGCAAGAAGATATTGATGCCAATATTTTGCTTTCAGTCCTCGCTGCTACCTGCCTGTTTTCTTTCCTTAAGAAATGGTGAAGAAAAGCTTTTCTTCTTCCATGCAAGTGACTGTTCTTCCTGGTGTAGCACCTCGCACTTTTTTTCTGTTACAATTCATCCCATTTTTACATCTTTTTTTTTTAATGTTAGTTAATGCTATTTTTAATTTGAATTCTGTCCTTCTCTGAGAAAATGCCTTTGTCTTTTGATCACGATAGTAGATGTGGTGTAGAAAACATATCAGTTACGAGAGAGAGAGAGTAAATTTGAGCCTGCGTTAACTTAGTGGCCAGAGCACTGTCTATGTGGGACATCCTGAAGTTCCCTTTCTGCCTAATCTGAAGTGATGTAGGATAAAAATCAGTGACTGATTCTCATGTGTCTTCAGCCAAGTGTTCCAACCATCAGTGTAGCACAGATACAGAATTTCAACAGAGTTGTTTTCATTAAAAAAATTGAAATTGGATTAGAGAATTTTATCACTAGACCTCTGAGGTGTAAATATTGCTGATAAAATATTTGTCTGGAAATATGATGTGGAATTTCAGTTGGAAAAAAGTTCAAATATAGTGCTTAAAGAATTTTATTTACAAATGAAGAAAGGTCATTTATAAATTAATTTTAGCAGTTAAAAATTGAACTGCCATGCCATTGAAGCTATGGATATATTTATTAAGGATGAAGATCAGCAAATGGTGATTTCTGCTGGAGGACCAATGTAAGTCAGCGCAGAGGATTTTTTAGATGAAGTAGGGGATGATCCATTTTTATGAGAGTCTAAGACACTAATACTCCATTTAGTTGACAACAGCAGTGATAACAATGGCTAAAATACGCTTAGGCAGAGAAAGTAAGAGCGAGGTTTGGAGTTATCGAGAACTTCACAGTTTAAGTCAAAATAGTACCACTGCAGCGCCTGTACTCTTACATTTGCTCTGAATACATACAAATACATTGTATGATTTTATTATGAATCTCATCTGAATTTTCTGATCATCTGTGTAAGAGTCTTGAACATTTTCTGCCTGTCTTCAGTTACGGGCATGAAAAGCCTGACAAACACTGCTCTAATGCATTTAACAAACAAATGGACATAAGTAAATGGTTTCTATAAGAAAGCGTAGTACACCTCAATACCGTTTTTAAACTCTGCCTCATTTTTTGCAAGCTTTTTCAAAATAAAACTTACAGCAGTGAAGATAAGTATTTTATGCCAGTAAGACTGAAGGCTGGCTTAGAGATGTCTACTTTGAAACAGAATTTGCAGCTGTGAGCTTTGGGCTGCAGATACAGTGTACTGAAAGAGTTACGATATTTTGAGTAGGGTCTCAAAATATTATGCTGAATGGGGAGCCCTTTAAAGCAAGTACGCTGGCTAGGGACCTGCCTTAAGTAGTCTGTAATAAAACTGATAAGAGGATTCATCTGCAATTCTAGCTCCCTCTAGAGAGTGATGTTTTCTTCTGTGTGGTCTTGAGAGTTTTTGAGCTTGCTTGGGAAAGTAGGTTTCAGTGTTGTTTTCTTTTCTTTCAAAACCAGAGCTGTGACTAAGCTTTCTTGAAAGTCACAGCTGCTGTGATGCCTGTGTTACTGATCTCCTTTTCTCTTCCTCCCACCGCATATGTGGACGTGCACACACACATACCACTTACCCCTCTTCCTGAGGCCAGTGTCTAGAAGAGATATGAAAATCAACATTTAATTTCCTCATCTGCCCAAGTGAGTTTAAATTTACATTCCCCTACCTCTCATTGTAAGCACTTAAATCCTATTGAGATGCAACTCCCTGTGTACTTTCCATATTTATTTTTTTAGTTGCAAAATACATGTAAATTTGGTATGTGTTCTCTTAACATTACTACATCATTTTGGGGAGTTATTTCCACTTTTCAGTCCTCGCTTTGGTATCAGTTATTGGAATAACTAATGTATTGACAGTTTTTAAATGAGAAATAAAGACAAACATAGCATAGTTAAAATGCTGGCTATACATCTAAGTTCCCATTAAAAGGTCCTCGTTTGAAGAAGCATTTTGTCTGGGATGGGATTTACCTGCTAGAGTTACATATGCCAACAAAAAGAGAGAACAGCAGAATGTGCCGAACTCTGATTCAAAACCATTTATAATAGTCTAAAAAAAAGCCAACTTGAAAGGCTGAGAGAAGTCTAGATTAATCTTATTGATTCTGAAAGCAAATAAGGTATTGCTGCATGTCATCTTGGATCACATCAGGAGTTAGATGGAGTGTGAGGTAGGTATTGGATTTTAATAGGAATAGATGAGCTTCAGTGAGACTTTCAGTTTAAGTAGTGTGATGGAAAATGCTAAGCTATTTAGTTGGTCACTTTACATATTTCGTTCGTTACTTGATCATCTGTTACAAATGAAAGTTCAGGGGGTTTTTCATTGTGTTACTTCTAAATGTATGTAACAATTACAAGCCAGAGAAGTGTTTCAGGCTTAGGCTGTATAAAGTGCTCTCTAGAGTTCTGTTCTCTTGATGTTTCTGTGAAGTATAGTCTGGTACATCAGCAAAAGTAATAGCAGTTGCCAGTCCAGGTGGGATAGCGACGCACAACCTCTGAACAGCAGCAAAATAGGGGGATGGTGGTTTTTCAAGGCAGTTCTACTGTTTGAAAATACTTGCTGTTACGCAGCATGACTTTTAAGTGGATGGTGTTGACATATTTCTCATACGTTGTCGTTCATAAAATTATATTGATGAAACATCCACAAGTGCTGGGAATTTAAAAAGTTTCAAAACTTGGGAAAACGAAGAAATGTTGGTTTCCAAACAAGGGAGAATGATTAAGGCTCTCACTGAGCTTTGTTTCCGTTAGATATTCCCAGCAAACACGAAGGACAAGATTTATCTGCCTGGAATTAGACACTTGTGCCTGAGTTGTTACTTTTATTTATTTTTTAAGTCACAGTAGAGAGCTATTTGTTCCCTTTCAGATGGATGTCTAGAAGACATGAGGTAAATCATGCTTCAGAGATGTCTGTTGCTCATTACTGGCTTGACAGAATCTAAATGTCTGTCCTAGATGTGGATTTCCACACTGTAAGTCTTTGGTGAGATCCATTTCAAGCGGAAGATACCTACATGCTGGCATGGAGAGCGTCTACATTCCATTATAGTCATGGAAATCTGGTCTTGCCTCCAGGTGGATAAGGTCCTGGATGTCCTAAAAAGTCTGCGTCAGCCTTACGTGTGTGGAGGTCTTAGATACACTTTAAGTGGCAGCAGTGGCCTACGTGGGGACAGTTGCTTTCAGCCCAGGGGCAGCAGAACCTCATGAGCAATTCAGCTGAGAAACTTCTGTTTCTATACTTCAGGGCAAATTCAATTGCTCCGTGGGATGCATTTTGCATTTCTACTATAAGGGAGGCTTTGACACTCAGTTGCTGTTTAGAGCTACACCATGCCTAAATTTAAGTGCCTTAAGCTTAAACTGCTCCTGCTTCAAAGACCAAAAGGATTTACTGACAATCACCACAGACCTTTCTCCCTAATTTTATTGAAATGAAAATATAATTATGAAGATAATGTTCCATGTCTGATTTTATTTTAAAATCCCTTGAGCGTTCATGCAGTGCACAGGGTATGAGTCTTCTTTAATTCATTACTCTGTCCTTTACGCAGTCTACTGTTTAACAAACGTAGATGAACAACTTCATTTTAAATGGTCTTCTAGAAACAAACACTGCACCGAAGCCTTGAATTGTGCTTGATTATTCTTCACTTGCATAGAGGAAAGTGCAGTGTTGTGAGGATATAGTTATATACATTATAAATTAATAAACAAATACTACTTTTAAATACAATCATCCATTTCAGAACAGATGCTTTGCTTTTTCTTTTCTGTGCAATGACGGAAAAGCACTGAAATTGCATTAGTCTACTTGTTTTAACCAGTTAGCTATAAACAGTCCTAATTCCACAGGTTTTGTTTAAGGAAATATCTGACTGAGTATTAGCAAGAGATTTTGTGCATAAGGAGATAAACTAAAAATTAAAATGGAATGTCTTTTCTACTGCTCGCAGAGAAAATATTGTTTATGCCAAAATACTTGGCTATCCAATAGAGTTTACTAGTTATTAGTCCAGTGATGATGTAACTTCAGAAATGAATGTCCATCTTGACCTAAACAAATAGAAACTCTCTAACACCCGTATTTATTTCTGTGTTTTACAATGTGAAAACACAGTTTTGTATGAGGACAGAACTCTATATCATAAAGGCAATGTTTATGGTGGGTACAGGTCTCTTTCTGACACAGTGAAAGGAGCGTCTCTCAGTCAGGAGCAATATTACACTTCTCCATGTCTTACTGAAACTGGAAAAGGTGTTCACATACGTTTGTACATACCTATCTGCTTCTAATACAGTTTCATAATAAGTTGAACATTAAAACCAAATAGGACATCATTCAACGGCAGCACTCCTTTGTGGGACAGTACAATGAAGATTTATTTTTTTATAAATTTTTTTACATATTAATGTTTACTTCAAAGACCATTTAGCCCATGTTTTACAGTACAGAAGAGGCTTTTCATGTCTAAACTATCTGAAGCCTGAAAAACAAACCAGTTTTCCACTTTGTGTAAACTTTGCTGGTTTATATGCATTTTATGTATTGAATGGGACAGAGTTGTTATTTATCATTTTGAAATGTTCATATTCTTAAACTTTGTTTCTGTGCCTTGCTTTCACAGACTAAAACTAGTATTGCATTGTTGTATGATGAAGTATCCGAAAATGCTTATGACATCCGACTGAAGCTTACAAAAGAGGTATTAACAATTCAAAAACAAGATGTCGTCTGTGTTAGTGGAAGTGATCACAGTGCAAATGTAAGTGCTTCTATATCTCTGTGCTTTCGACTGTGCACTTTAATGTCTTCTGCAGAGATCAGTTTATGGTATTGGAGTGCAAGAGATTTTATTGGGTAATAGAAATACGTGTAATGATCGGTTGTTGGGTTTTTTCTGCATGCTTACGTTCACGCGTATAAGAACTTTTTGTTTGGCCAGCGCTGTATGTCCTTTATTCTGACATGTATAACCTTAACAGGAGAGAAAATGTCTATAAATACTGAGATTACAGCATTCTTCCACCAAATACTGTTAGGCCGTGAAGAAAAAAAATATTTCCTGTTGAAAGCATTTTAAGAGGAAACTAATACATTGGAGTTTTCTTCATTTGTGTATAAAGTATTGACAGGATCTCTGTTCAAGGGCACAGAGCTGGCTGAGAGAACACTTGACAGACACTTATTTCACTTTAATTCTCTTTCAGGCACAGATGGGTCTTAATCAGTGCCAGCATGTATGTCATGCTTTTGTTCTCCGAAATTCAGTTATGCTGCTTTTCAAAACATGTGATGCCCTAAGCTATAGAGGAATTTTCTGTATTGCTATTTAGTAATGTCACTAGAAAAATGGGTGGCATTTTGCATAGGTGTGGTGTCTAAGTTGTGGACATCCCCAAATGGTGTATTTTATTTCCTTATATAAACAGTGTTCCTCTTAAAACTAAGTGTGGGTATCCCAAATTTTACCAAGTAAAATAAATTTCATGAATTGTGCTGGTATTTTCTAGACTGAACAATTCATGGCAGCCCCCTCAGAGAGCCAAGGGGGAGCCTTTCTGTCCGCTTGCTGTATTGCATGTCTCATGTAAACATAAAATCTGTCACTAGGGGACATCAAGTGAGTTTGTAATACTATGCTAAGAACTAGGAGCCAAAGACTCTGTAGTGGGTATCTGTATATACATATATCTATATCTATATGAGTGTGTGTCAGAGAGCGTCTGCCTATATAACACAAAATCATGTTTTATTTCTGCCATAGTAAATATTTATATTTATTGTTTACTATCATACAAAAAATAATTTGAAATAGCTTTTAGTAGCTAGAAACACTATGTACTGGCTTCAAAACTTGTCTGTGGAACTTGGTGGAACACGATTTGCTTGTAAAAATGTTCAAAAAGGTTGCATTAGTTGGCACTAGTGGGAAGCCACTCAGTGAAGTGAAAGGCATGTCCAGTTATAGTTGGTTTGCTGAAATAAATGTAATCCTCAGCCAAAAATCATCAGCTTGCATATACTTTCTACTTCACTGAGAAGCATGAAAAGCTGCAGCTTTTAATTGCAGATATTAAGACTGAGAAACCGGGGTCTGTTTAGCCTGGAGAAGCGAAGACTGAGAGGGGATCTCATCAGTGCTTATGAAATATCTAAATGGCGGGTGTCAAGAGGACGGGGACAGACTCTTTTCAGTGGTGCCCAGTGAAAGGACAAGGGGTAACGGGCTGATGTGGTTTTGGCTGAGTTGGCCAATCAGAATGACAGATGGCCCCTCCTCCCCTCTATCTCCAAAGACAGGAGAGGAAGAGATAAGGAGATTTACAAGTTTAGAAAAAGAACTAAACTACTTTAATGAAAATATTAATAAATAATGAAATAATAATAATAAAATACAACTTTTAAAAAGTACAATATATACAAAACCACATCCAGCTCCCAGGATGATGATTGCAGCAGGCACAGGGAAAGTCCCAGACTGGAGTCAGCAACGGACAGGAGCTGGATTCTGGATCTGGACTCAGAAGTGCTTGGATCGGAATCAAAGGCAGACGAACAGACAGGGTCCTCCTCAGACGTCAGCCACTGAAGGAAAAGAAGTTGACCCTTTGATCCCGTAGCTTTTATACTGAGTGTGAGGCAGATGGGATGGAATACCCAGTTGATCAGTTTGGAGTCACCTGTCCTGTCCGCTCCTCCCCTCAGGTGTGACCCCTCTATGCTTTTCCACTTCCAACCCTCTAATGGGGCAAATAATGAAATCAGCTGACCTTGGTTGTTATAGCAATAAGTATAAGCAAGAGCCTCTCTGCATACCATTCCTTGGTATAATCAGGTTTTATCACTCTGAGAGTGAACAGTTTCTGAACAATATACTGTTAATTTCAGAGTTTAGTCAGTTAGAAGAGGCCCAGCTGAAAAGTAAAATTACAAAACAGAAAATTGATTCTGTTTACCTCAAACCAGGACACAGGCACAAGCCAGAACACAGGAAATTGCATCTCGACATGAGGAGGAACTTCTTTACCCTGAGGGTGGCAGAACACTGGAACAGGCTGCCCAGAGAGGTGGTGGAGTCTCCATCTTTGGAGACATTCAAAACCCACCTGGACGCGTTCCTGTGCAACCTGCTCTAGGTGACCCTGCTCTGGCAGGGAGGTTGGACTAGATGATCTTCAGAGGTCCCTTCCAACCCCTATCATTCTGTGATTCAGCACAGGCTGTGACTGCGTCTGAGAAAATGTTGTATTAAATATGTACATGTATTGATCTTCACTCTTTGGTCACTCAAAAATACCCAAAACCCCAGCCCCCGCCCCAAAAACCCCCACAAAACAGCAAAAAAAAACCTAAAAAAAAAACCCCACTCCAAAACACAAAAACAAAACACCGAGTCTGCCTCTTCCTTTTAATATCAGAACTTGGACTGAGTCTGATCTTGAACCAAATAGAAAATATTGGAACACTAGCATTTAATATAACGGCCAATCGAGTGTAACATGAACACTGTAATTTTTACAGTATATAAACTGCTAGTGTATAGGAGCTCAACAGCAGAATTAGAAATCAGGCTGAAATAGCTGGTAGTTCTCTAGCAGTGTTTTTGGTAATTCTGAAGTTTCACATTTACAGCTACACAAGATAAATTCCAAAGAGATAAATGCTTTACTTTTCACAGTGGTTCAAGAAAATAAGTTTCATCCCTGTGCTGTATGATTCAAAATATTAATAGAAAATTGTAACCTGAAAGTCAATTCTATAACAGTCATAAACAATCACATTGTCTTACTGATTTATTCTCTTTCTTTCTGTGCTTTTTCTGTCTCGGGTATTCATAGTTAATCTGTATTTTACAGAATACAGGATCTATTCATCAAACTAGATCCTTTGCAACAAAAATAGAAATAACTTGTTTGCTTTCTTTCTGTAGTCACCTCAAACATATAGGAGCATAAAAAAAAAATCTTTTGTTTTTAGAGTAACTTTTTGTCTTAGGTGTAGGAAATGTGAATGGAAAAATATTGAAAAAGAAAGTTCTGTGTCTACCTGTGGTAATACTTTTGTTTTCCAGCCAGTTTTGTGGGACAGAATTCATGGGATGCATTTGCATCCAGCCTCCCTTTTGCCAACAGGTTCATTGATCCTGAGGAACGCTGAGGACAGGATTTGCAACCGTGTGTAATTAGCTCTGCTAGCCCCATCCAGTTCTGAATGCTGTAGGGAGGACTGGCAAAGACATCAGTGATCTGCTGGTGCTGTGGTCGTGGGCTGAAGTTTCAGCAATAGAAATTATTCCCAAGGATAAAAGGTTCTCACTAGAAAATACCTTTTACTACCATCATCTAGATTCTGGTTTCATATTTTGCTGTCTGCCATTCATTTAAGTGCTGCTTGTAAGCACTGAGAAAGGTTCACCTTTGAGAAATTGTAGAACTGGCTTTCTACAATTTAACGGCAGCTCAGCCTATTTCACTAGTTCTTGCTATTTTGTGCTTGGGTGTAGAGTAACGAGAGAGAGAAGAGCATGGTTTGTGAAATTCAAGATGTGCAAAGAAGAAATACTATAAAGGCAACTGTTTCTTTTCCTTAGTATTAAAATTTTTCACAGTAGACAAAATTACTTTTAAATATCTGTAAAAATCCTTCCGGAAGTGGAACCATTGTGGGAAATACTGTTTTCCAGTGTGTTGTTATCTATTATTACATTTATAAAAATAATTTATATGTAACTATATATATTTATGTATTTTGTATTTGTGTGATTAAACATGTGATCTTTCCACCAAGATGTATTTCAGAACTTCAGACTTGGCAAATCTAAGTCTTCATGACTTAGTATTAGGTTTGGGGTGTTCAGATTTCAATAGGAAAAAGGCATGTTTCATAGGAAGTAGGAGAATGTATGGGTACATCAGAATTGGTGCACGCTCATAGAAGCCAAGCACAAGGTATTGACAGAAATCATGTATTGGAAAAAAAAAATAGATATTTTTCACAATCTTCTAAGTATTTTTAATAGAAGATATCTTTTTTCCCTCAGATTTGAAGTTTAACAATACTCACAGAAAGGAATTAATTGTATGACAGACAGGGAGAGATCCATTTTCAGTTAAAAGAGAGACAGGGAGGCATTCATTTTTATACTTTATGCTTCATTAAGGTATGATTTTGCTTTAATTTTTTGTTATTCCACATGCTAAAATTAATTTCTTACATACAGCGCCTCACCCTTGATACCCCTTGTTTTTCTTCCGTGTATATTGCTGTCATCCTTCTCCTGTTGTCAGCCCACAGCTTTATGCCTCTCCTCTTTTCATAATCAATTTTTTTTTTTTATTTTGTATTATATTTCTGTATTGTTTTTTCCCCTGCTAATTCCACTTGCAAAGTAAGAAGAAGAAAAGAAGCGCATCTGGCTTTTTATCAAAATCAGTGCTTCTCACAGAGCTGAATTGTCTCTGACTGTGTCAGTGGTCGGGCAAACAGGTTTCTAACGGAGGCACCTGGCATCTTGGTTGGAAGAGGTCTCCTCAGGGGCTTATGTGAGTCTATTCTAATAGAGTTAGAATAGCAAAAACCTTTGCATCCTGGGTACCCAATTGTCCAGTTTCACAAGCCTTGTCTTAGCTGGACTTTATCAGAATGAAGCAAGGTAGGTGAATAGGGAAGAAAAATAGCAAGATTGGTTGTTTTGTTGATCAAAAAAATAGAAACAGTGCCTGAAAGTACTGTTTAAATCCCTGATGAGATTGCTATGACATTTTCTTTGTAACTGAAATGCTAATAAGGACAAAGAAAAATGTCTTTGTCGGATCTGCATTAAAGTCTGAAGTTTTGGGTTTTTTTTAACCCAAGGAAATGTCTGTCTAGATAACTACTAATATTACTGCTTGCCCAGTGTCTGTTCTGCCATTGCTGAGATGGTATTTTAGTTCAAAATTATTTTTAAAAAGCTAATAATTAACATTTTCTCTCTTTTTGGAAGCACCAAACGGGTGATTAAGAAAGACTTATCCTTTTGGAACTAAGATCATTTGCATGGAGAAAATTTATTATTTAACCATTTGTTATTTGTTTTCCATGCTCTAGAAAGCTGATCTAGATATTTAGAAGATAGCTATCAAGTAAATCCTTAGGATCTTTATTATGAAAGGTCATAAGCTTGTGTTGCTGTCACTTTTAGAACAGTTAAAAGTTTGTATCACAAAATAAATACTAAATGTGATTATTCATCAGCATGACAAAAAACCTTTATTATTAAAGATAAAAAGACTAAGTAGCTCAAGTAAAAAGGCTAATAAATGTAACGGAACAGAAGAATTTGAAGGACACTATGGATATCCCTGAAAAATAATCTCTCCCTGAAATGTGGAAAGAGTCCAGCTAAGGATAAGCGCTCATACAAACAAGATAGAAGAAAGGCAGCAACGACATTGGTAAACCAGGCATATGTACAAACATACGTGTCCATTATTAAAATTTCAATTGATCTATTACACCTGGAGCCATGGCAGACTGTCAGGACTGGTAAATTGCAACTGTATTGTGAGAGCTTGTGTAGCAGTTTAAAGTCTTCAGCAGTTACGGGCAAGATATCTGACTGTGATGGAAGCATAAGCCTTTCCAGTTATGGTATGTGGAATATTGATGGGTGCAACCTCTGTGGTTCACCTTTGTCTTCACACCAGACAATGTGTGAAATGTTGTGCAAAGTGAATGCAAATGAAATTACTCAAATAAAGACCAGCTGTGTTCTGGCAGGATTTAGCTATAATTGATTGTTATAGGATGCCTTTTTAATTGAAAGAAATAAGCCCATTTTTAATGGGAAAAGAAAGAAGTGCAGTCGTGCCTTGACACAGTGTCTTATATATGTTATTAGTAACTATGGAAATCCATATTTATGGATGATCTGCATATAGTTAATCTGTATCCTCAGTCTGAGAACAGTCCGGGTCCTAGGTCCTCGAATACTACTTGTCAAAGAAAGCTCCTGTCCCAAATTAAGCGTCTTACAACTCAGTAGAGGGGTTCCTGAGGATTCCTGTGAAGTCATACTGAGACTGAATATGTTTCATTCAGACACATTTAATATGAGCACCACACCCTAGACAATTTGTCACATCATGGATTTGTCACAGTCATCTTTACTAGAACAGATCATGTAAGAATTTAGATTGAAAGCTACCTCTTGAGGTTGTCTAATTCAACCCACTGGTCAAAGTTGGGGTAGCTCCCAAGTTTGGACAAGTTGCTGAGGGCTTTGTCCATTCACGTTTAGAGTATGTCCAAGGATGGAGATGCTAGCAGCTCTCTGGGCAGCCTCTTCTGATGCTTAACCTCTGTCACGGTGAAATTATTTCCTGTTGTTATGTGTAATCGGAATTTCCTTTGCTGCAAGTTGTGACTGCTGCCTCTCATTCTTTTTCTTTGTACATCTGTGAGAACAATCTGGTTCTGGTTTTTTGTATAATACTTCTTTAGGTTGGCAGGTTTTGAAAATCAAATGAGTGACTTAATTTTACTCTAAAAAAAACCCAAACATACAAACAAAAAAATTCCAAAAAACTCAACAACAAAACCCCACAACCAAAAAACTCCTTCCCCCACCCTTCCCCCCCCAAAAAAAAAACCTAAAAGCCAAAAACCCCTTTTAATCTACAGTAATAGAAACAACATATTTTTACCAGTTTATCTTATTATAATTATTATTCCATATTTAGTAAGGATTCTCTGCAGCTGTCACGATCAACAATCTTTTGCTTTCTGTCTGCTTGTTTCCTTATTACAGCTTGCCCTCCTCTTCATGGAAGTGGAGAATAAGGCATCACCTGATGCCATGGAGGACTAATTCGTGTCTTTCCTTCTCTTTCTCAACTTTTCTTGACTTAAATTTCCACTGTCTCCATAACTTGTTCTACTTTCTGAGTTACACTGTCTTTTTAACCAATGCAACTATTTCTAAGAATACAAAACAGTCTATTAAAAATAACACAGACTTGGGACTAAAGTTCATACAGGCACCTTTTGAGCAAAAAGCTTTTCCTGAAAAGCTGGCATGTTGTAATTAATATAGCAAATCCTACGTATAATAAAGTTCTTTGATTGACTCACCATCCACGATACAGTTTTATGAAAAAGCTGTTACATTATTTTTCAATGTATTCTTTGACTGTTTACCTGGTTAATTGTAAGATGCTGGTGGTTACAGTTCCTGAGAGGGTAGTACTAATGACTTGTGGAAATGCACATACGTGGTATGTTCAGTCTGACCGAAGTGGCTAACTGTGTGACATCTACACTTTCCTCATGCTCCATTCATTTCTTAAGATTTGTTACACTCATTTTTTAATAAAGGCTGTGGGATGTATATACGTAGTAACAGCAGTGAGTAAGGAAGCGATCAAAACTCAGTACTCTTCTGGTTAAGTATTCTTTGACCCTGGACTGCCACATACTGGAAGAAGGAATCTCTGTGTCCCAGTCCTAGATGATGGCACTGCGGTTCATCTGATGTGCTGTATGATGCCATATCTTTATGCAGCAGCGTAAGGCTGTGTGGTTCTAGCGTTATCGTGTGGATGCCTATATTGTTAGACTCAGTGATTAGTCATAATCCAGCACTCTCTCTCATTAGAGTGCTACGCAGACTCTCTTTCCAGAGTCTGGTGTTTCTTTTGAATTCCATCTGGAAATGATTTTGGCAAGAGCAGCCCCTACCGTAGTTTAAAATCCATGTTTCTATGAAGAGAGTTAGGAAACAGGCGGACTGTAACCTACAGCCACTGGGTAGGTGGAAGTTCGTTGACGGTCAGTGAGAAGTGAGAGTTGTGTGAGCAGAAGTGGAAGTCTCTGTAGAGATTTGTGGCAGAACGTTAAATACATGTAGAACAATTTGCTGAGGAAGCTCTAGGGCTGGAGACGTGGAGGGTGTGAGCTGAGAAAATCCTCATCATGGGAACTCCATATTGAGGAGAAAACTTCCTGAAGAATTTCATATATCCTTGTTCTCCACATCGTCATTTGTTGTTTTTGGATATGTAACAACCAGCAGGATGTCTGCATTCTGTGGTACGTTTTACTTGGTCTGACTTTCTACAGGGTCTGTTTCTTCAATCATTTTTTATCTCATAACTTCCTTGTGGTAGCTTCAAGAGCTGAAGAAAAGGAAGACAAGGTATGTTAAGTACCTATCTTTATCTTCTTGTCCCTTCTGCTATCAGACTGTTTCTTCCCTTTCATCCATGCAGGACAGGTTGCAGGCTTCTCTTTTAACTCTTCATATTGCACTTTCTTGTTTTGCTTCTTCCTTTCCCGTGCATGTTTCCCAAGGGCCTAGGTGGCAAGTTCTGCTGTTATTGCCATAATTGCCTAAGACTGGCTTTTATTTTCTGTTGTCAACCTGCCATGTAGTACCTGTAGTAAATTTGACATCTTACTTTCTACAAGTGAGGAGGCCTTTTGAGACTACTCTTTCCAATAAAATGACAGGTGCAACTGTAGTAGTGGGAATAAAGTTTATTTATTAAAAAAAGTACTCTGAACAACTCTGAACAATTCAGCAATGAATGATTTCTTTGTTCACATTTTCCTGTCTTCCTGTTTAGCCACTTACCTTGCTTAAGGAATAGTCTGTTATCTGTTAAGGGTAATAGTCTGTTCTGGTTTGAGTGTGGGGCCTAGATGGGCTTAGGTACTGAGGCATATTTGATTCATGGCTATATTTAATGTTGCCAAGTCACTCAGTATCCTCGTCCCGCAGTGGGGTAGATGCCTGCCCAGGAGAGAAGCCAACACAATGGTTTCCCACAGAACCTCCCTGCCCTGTGGCAAGAACAGCCCAGGAGGACCCTGGTAAAGTCAGCCCAGTGGTCTTACTGATAAGTAGAAGCGAAAAGACTAAAAATAAATCAAAGTGTTGATGATCTTTGTCTTCCAACCTGTTCTAGCCCCTGCGAATGGACTTGTTTCTTAGAACAGTTTCAACAAAATCTGAAGAACTTGGGTGATTTCAAGTGTTCCAGCATTTTCTACCATGTGCTTCAGTTTGATCTTTGGAAATAATATGTGTATTTGTGAATATTTTCATGCATACTGGCACAGAAAAGGGAGATATGGTACATGTAGAATCTTTTTCCATATATATCTGTTATATCAATAGGTGTGGATTACTTCAAGCAGAGTCATCTTCTGAAATCTCTTTCGTACATTGTTCATTATGATAGATATATATAATATTTTTCCTACTGAAAGATCCTTTACCATAAGTGCCGGTGGAAGGTGTTAACAATCTGGTAATAATGGCATAATGGCGATGCATTGACAGGTGGATCTGAAGTCTTGCTAAAAAACAGTACCAGAAATAAGGACTGCAAGTGTCGCCTCATGTTGCCCATGAAGCTCCAATCATGTCAATTCATATCAACAAATACCAGTTTCCAAAGATAAACTCTTCTGTTGAGTCATTGTGTTTTAAAAGAATTTAGAAAGTTTTGTATGTCAAGAGCTATCTCATACCTAAAAGACAGGTATTTGACCGTATAGTTGTCTGAATTACGTTTGAAAGTAACATTCATTTTGAAACTATTAAAGCGATAGGATTTTTTGTCAGCTATATAATTCTTTGTAGCTGCTATAAGTAGCATTACACCTCCTGTTACCAAGCAATCTCTTCTCTATACAGTTGTTGGCATGGTGTTCTTTTGTATGGTGTCTGTGTCTTCCATGTTTTAAAATTTATATTGTATCTGTTTTTCAATATGTTCTTGCCTGGCATCGTTCTTGGAGTTCTTGAAAGTTTCTACCTCACCGGTCTTTATTTCAGTATTGATGACTGAGGCCTTTTAAGGCCCTCCTCCCCCTATCTATATAGTTATATGTGCTGTTTCAGTAAAGAACTCTTCTGGAACTGGCTTTCCCTGGATTTCTAACACCTCTGAGATCTACATGTAAGCAAAACATATGGGCTGAATTTAAGAATAAGTTATTTGAGCTGCTTTCATCTGTGGACTATGGCTATCAGCATCTTAAGTTGGGGCAAAATCTTTTCTGTTTAGTCACATCTTTAACAGCTTGTTCTGCAGTGCAGTTGTTTGCCTCAGTTGGCAGAACATTATATTATTTTGAAATAAAGCCCCTGTCTCCGAGCTATATGCTTTGATGAGACACAAACCCACTGGTCATGCTCTGGTCCTCCTGCAGAGTAAATGCGATTCCATGAGGGTGATAGTGACTGAGACGAAGACAGATAGATCACATATAAATATTGCTTTTAACCCAAAATTTAAATTCTGCCCTTCAACCATTGGGGCTATGCGAATTTCATTCCTAAAAGTTCCTTTTGAGTTTGTAGTCTTTCACAAAGAGTAGGCTGCTTTCCTAAATGCAGTTTGGTTGTCTTTAAGCATATGCAAATTTTTTGAGTCAAGGCCTACGTGCTCCAGTGTTTTCATGCATCAGAACAAGACAAAAGTTTTACTTAGATATGTGCCATTAGGCAATATGGATTTCCTTTAATACTTAAAGCATTTAAAAAAGTGAAAATTTCAATGGCCTTCCCAGGTTTACAGTTTGTTGTTCAAAGAGAAAATAAATTTCCAAAATACATATTCTTCTACCATAGACTTAAGTTGACAGCCAGCCTGCTTGCCTAAAGAACTGCTTGACATACAAGCAGATCAAACCGCCCGTCAAACACTTAGCAGGTAAATCTACCTTCTCTTTCCATTGCTGGTACGTTTGACGTTGGTCGATGCATTTGTTTCTCAGAACTTAGATGCTAGAGAATGTCACGGCCAAATTGTTACCCTTAAACATAGTGGTAGGTGTTACAGAGACAGTATCGCTTTGAGAAACGGATAATAAAATCCTTGACAACTTGCAACAATAAAAGGTCTCAGATAGGAATATTTCCTGTCGATATCCTGGCCAATTACAATTTTAATAATTACTATCCAAATGTGTCCTGAAGTTTCATGGAGGGCACTTATTCTTCCTCTAATCTCCTAGAAACAGAAAACAAAACAAAACGGGCCTACTATGTGGTGTGCTATGGGGGGTACAGAATTACTTCTGCTTTATAGCACAACTGGGATGAGTGATCATCATAGTATACACATTGGGTACGTTGGAAGCCTTCAGAATGAAGAGTTTTAATAAACTCTTAGATACTATTAGAGGACATCATTAGCAAAACAAAATACTAGTTCAACCACAAAAAAAAGTCTTAATTTCAGCTTTCCTGTTCAGATTGATAATTAGTAACACTTTTCTAAAGAGTTTTCTGTGCCTATAATGAAATTAAATTACACAGCCATCATACAGTCAACTGTAGCTCTGTATATTTTGGTGTGGTTTGTTGGGGCTTTTTTAAAGACTGACACAGATGTCTGCCTCATTTTAGCCTCAAACCATAAATAAATTAGTCTGAAAAGAAAAATTATATCTAGCCTGCAGGCAAGTAAAACATGAAAAAAGTTGTTTGTATGTTTGACCGAGACATAAACACTGGGTTTTTAGCTGTGTATGTGCATGACATTATCATTAATGTCACAAAAAGATAGGGGTTTTTTCCCACAAATACTGCAATTCAGTTTTGGAAAGAAGTTCCGGAGTAGAATTTTAGTCATAGCTACTTGCAAAGCTAGTGTCGGTTTCTTTCCAGATTTTGTAATGATGAAATTTGTCATTGAATAAGAAGTTCAGAACTGAGCAATACCTAAAACGTGCTGAGCCCAATGTCCTTTTTCCAACAGCAGCCGTTAGTGTTTCCCTAGAAAAGCCACAAAGGGCAAGAATATTTGATGCTTCTCTTAACACTTTCCATGCCCTAAGTTATTCATTGCCTTCCTGAGCAAAATGCAGTTTTGTATTAGCTCTTAATGGATTTATTTTTGCTACAGTTGTCCAGTATCCCCTTGAACACATGTAGACTTTCAACATCCAGAAGTTTTTTCTCACCAGACTCTAGAATCTGCTATACGTTGCACAGAGAATCACCTCTCTTTGTTTGTTCTGATCCTAGTTTCTAATAGTATCCTTTCATGCGTCCTCAATTTTGTACTGGAAAAGGCTATGAAAACTGATTCCCATTCACTGTCCTCTGTGCAACTTACTGTATTGTAAGAACCTCCTGATCCCCAGTATGTCTTTTTTTCTGGATGCAGAGTTATAGCCTATTCTTTTATTCCATGTACAGGATCAGTTTTGTGCTTCCATCATCCTCATTGTCCTTTCCTGGACCTTTTCTATTAGTTTTCAAGGTGGGGTGAACTTTGGATTTTTACAGTGCTATAATGAACGTTCTTTGCTTGGTCTCTGTTGTTTTGCTAAGACTTCCAAAAATTTGATTTATGTTTTTGACCACTAGTGAACACTGCACTGACGATGTCATGGAACCATCAACTTTAACCCCAAGGTTTTACTCCTTAGTAGAAATGACTGGTTTAGAATCAATCCTAATTCCTTATATAAATAACGTACATGGGAAAAATAATCTCTCACTAGTTTTAATCTGCTATTGTATTTTGTCTGTTATTTTGTTGCTCAGTTAATATTTTGTAAGATGTTCTGCAAATATTTTTGGTTTACTTATGCCTCCTGTTTCAGTAAGCAGTACAGATAATCTCATTGCTCATCCCTTTTTTTTGAATACTTTGTGAGTATTTTGAATAATGCAGGTTGCAACATAGGCAACAGTGGAACTTCACTAGTGACCTTTCCTCCATTGAGAAAATTATGCATTTAATCCATCCCCTTGTTTTCTGTCTAGTTTCTAACTAATTCTAATTAGCAATATATCTGTGTAAGGCTCTTCCCTCATTGTTCCTATGTTTCCCTAACTTGCCTTTAGAAAATACACTTTCTCTTCAAAGATAGATCAAGTTCATCCAAGTGTCTTTCAATTCTATTCTTTCTTATGGTTTCTCTTGCTATCTATAATTTTTTTTCCCCCCCTATAGTTCTAATTTGTTTAGTGCAGACCTTAAGTTTCCTGAGCTTTAACTGGAACCTTTTATAAAAAAATGGGATTTTATTTTCAATGTTATAGTCTTCATGTATCAAGGCTTTATTGAGACGTATCATTCCATGATTCTGCTTTCTTTCATCCATGCGTTCCTTTAAGACTAGGGTGAATGCTGTCTGACCCTGGTGATTTGCTACTGTTATTTAGTCAATTTGCTTATAAAGTGCTTTCAGATTCAGACAGATATGTACGTCCTTTGTGCTACAAAGAAAGTTGGAAGAACATCTCTAATTTCTTTCACACTAATGAAAAGTGTTAATTTATCTTCCCTTCAGTAGCCTTATTTACTCTGAGTATGCCTTTTATATCTTGATCATAAATCGACCCTGTGGTTTCTTTGGCAGACTTCCTGCTCCTGATAGATTTGAAGATTTATTATTAATTTTTATTCTTTTTGGCAGTTTTTGGAACTCTCTTTTCTGTTGCTGCCTTTGCTGCCTAATTTTGTTTTTCAGTTTTATTTGCTTGTGTTCCTTTTTCTTGTCTTCATATGAATATGATGTCCATCACTCTTTACATGTAATAACCTCTCTTAACCTTCTCTTTAGTCATGCAGTTTTCCTGTTTCTCTTAATCAACCCCTTCTAATAAGCGGCATTCATTGTCTTCTTGTTTCCGCACTTTTCATACTGCCTATAAAGTTTTAATTTTCTTATCTGTCCACTTTATTTTTCCTTTCAGCAAGCTTCCTCACTTTTGCCTAGTTCCCTTCTTGGGATCACAGTTGCGTAAGTGTTGAACGTAAAGCACATAGCGGTTGCTATTACAGACTAGCTTTTTGACTCTTAAAAAAAAATAAATTAACCAGATCCTGCATCCTGTACTCAAGATCAGGACAAGTACTAAGTTTAATCTTGTGAGCTCCATGAAGCAGTGACTGATAGAGACCTACTTTTTATTGACTGCATTATAATCCTTACGTGTATTTGTCTGATCTACCAGAGGTTAAGTGAAGTCTGTTACCCCTGTTAGGTTTTTCATTCCTGTTGCCTCTTTGCATATCTCAGTCATTGTTATCATCCTAGTAGAGTGGACACTAATAAAGACTCTTGCTTGTATTTAGCCTGTAATCTGATGGTTTACTTGTTGAAGTAGTTGCCATATTGGTTTTATTTGACTCTTAAGTTCTCGGTAGCACAAGGCATTTACTCTGCTACTTATCTAGCCTATTTTACCTTTCTTACATACTTTGCATCCCGGTATTATTTTCCTACCTCTCCAGAGTTTAGTTCAGATTTAGCGCAATTTTGGTTTTGGCACCCTGTTTTACGTTTCCTGTTCATGTTTTTCCCTCCCTAACCTGTTCTTCACTTCAGGATACAGAATATCTCTGTTTATATATGTAAGAGGAGCGTCATCCATAATTACACTGTCTTCCGTACCTGTCAACTTTTCCCACACTACAGTTTAAAACTTTAGTTGTGGCCTTCCTGAATTTTAAGTACCAGCAGCTTTTGTGCCTTTACAGTTCAGGTGAAGTCAGTGCCTCCTGTACAGGCTCCCTTTATTTCAAAAATGCCCTCGGTTTCTGATGAACCTGAATCCATCTTCCTTAAGCCATCTCTTTAGGAAGGCATTAAAGCCTTGCCTATCGCCTCAGGGATTACTGAAAGACTTTGGAGAACATGACTTTAGAAGTCCAGGTCTCTAGCTTCCTTTTTTCCTAGCTAATTTTCATACATAGGATGTTGGTACAAACTCAGACCGAACCTGCCTGGTGCTTCTTGGGCTAAGCGGAATTCCTATGGGATGTGCCTCTTTGCACTTGTTCGGTCACACAATTTGGAGTCTTCTCCCTGGAGTCGTAAATGTATCTGTCTATTTGCTTGATGGTCATCTACCACCATTACAGCTGTCTGGGATCTCTGCTTTAAGAAGGGCATTTGCACATCAAGAAAGTCCATTGACATTCTCCATTATGAGAACTACTAATGGAATTCCTTCCCATATCACCAACCTGTTGCATCCTGCCAGAAGACGTGACTTCTGGATTATGTCTGTATGATGTTCCTGAAAGTCTTCTCACTGATCTGGATATATATCCCCTCTGCCTCTGAGGAATGAACTCAGATCTTTGATGCTAATACAATAAAGTGGATAACTCTCATCTTCCATGAATTCTGCCTTCATTTCTTCTGTGAGAAAAGATGGAAAGACAGTCCTTTGACATTGATTTCTGCATCCAAGAGATTTGCAGCTTTCTGTTGAGCTTTTCTCAACAAACACAACATCTGGACAGCCAGACATGTGCTTCTGTCATTGCCTTTGCCTCCTTGCTTTACACCAGTGGTTGGGCATTATTATTATTATAGATTTCTGTTCCTATAGATGACTTTATGAAAATGTCAGGTTAATTTCAATGTACGTGCCTGGAATCAAATATTTGATGGAAACTTTATTCTGTCACCTCTAATGAAAATAAGCTCTCTATTTTAGACTGCATTTGAAACATACTCTATGTGCACACAGTTCTGTTTTCACAGAGGTCATCTTAAGCATGCTGAAACCTGTCAGTTGGGTACTTAATCCACATTTGTATAGAAGATTGGGTTCTAATACAAAAGATTCATGATAACATATCATCAGTTAGTCTTGTCCTTCCAACTCTGCACAGCTGACAGCCTGAAGGAAAAAGCAGAGGCAGGCAGGCAGGCAGACAGCAATACCAGTAAAGTAGTCCACAGTCAGGAACTGTGTTACCAGTAGTCACTCAAGCACACCAGAAAGCAAATGAAATGCTTCATGAAAGCAAATCCAACTAGCAACCCTGAGTTCAGCTAAACTTTTGACTCACGATTATAAGAATATGTTTGTACCAGTATTAGTATATTTATTACATAGTTTATAAAAGGATTTATTAGTGTGACATTATTAGAATTGTATCTGTAGTGTCAGCTATAGAAGCATCATCATTTAGAGTATATTGAGAGAAATATTTTTTAACGTTCTTTGGACCAAGGACTGTGTCTCACTGTGACAGCCATCAGAACGTTACATGCTTTTCCATCAGAATTTAAATAAAATCTAATACTAAGATGTATGTTATTTTATGTGTATGTTTTTATTGTACATGTCTACCAATGCTACCAGTACTTGTAGGCATAATGAGAAATACTTGAATTTAAATCTGTGCGTGTAGTTAATGTATATTGGTGTCCTTTTTCTTTATGTTTACTTATTGCAAGATCCATCATACACGTTGATGTGACTGAATTTTTACTAGAAAATAAACACAGCCATAGCACACATTCAACATTGGCCCGCAGTTGTCTATACTGTGAGTGAGTGTGCTCCCTGGCTGCGTTTCGACTTGTGCCAAATTGTCTGTACTGGGTGTTGGTGTAACCTCAGTCTCGGTTTTGGCCAGTGTCAGTTACAACTCTCTTGAACAATGTTTCAGTCCAAATCAGGAGGTGGTGTGTGTCATGTAGTGTCCCAGTTAGGCAGTTTGGGTGGTAATCATAACATTTTCAAGGAGAGAAAAATTTAGTAGTGTGGGCGGGAGTTTTGCTGTGTTGCTTTGCTGGAGAAAATCCTCCAGCCTGCTTTTTTTTTAGCATATGCATGGCTTGTGAGACTGGAACTGTAAGACAAATAGTCTGCTCTTTGGTTTGAAGGAGAAGTGAAAAATACCTCCCTGAATTTGGAGTTACAAGACGAGACGAACAAAAGCAAAGAAAGGTCCTGAGAAGAGAATGGCACCACAACAGAATGAAGTTAGAAGGGACAGAAAGGAAAGATCAAATAAAAGAGAATAATTACTGCTTAGCACATTTCCCTACAAAACCTGGAATTGAATCCGGTAGTGTCTTGCTTTAAGCATGTATCTAATGTTGAATCTCTTTTAAATTACCCACAGATTTATTTATTTTTTTGAGGGGTCTAGTAGTGAATTTAAGGGTCCAAATGAAGGACTAAGTGGAAACTAGCCTATAGTGAACCATGTGAATTTGTGGGTTTCCCCAAAAATTGCTTTTTAATTTCCTCCTTTAAAATAAAGTTGCAAAGTCAAATATTAGAAATATACAGGTTACTGTCTCTTGAACCTTGTCTATGTGTTGTCTTTTATGTTGGAAGATATGCGGAGGACAAGTTGAAGGGTTACAGGAAGAAAAGGATAGTCTCAATATCTCATGGTGAATCATCCTTCCCCTGGAACAGAGGTGCTTTATGGTCCTAGGTGTGCCATATATGTAAACTAACACCAAGTTAACACTGCTGATCAGGCATTAGGTGCATCTCATCTTCTAATGGGAAATTATGATGTGTTAAAATGCTGAACATTCAAAGCTAAGACTGAAGCTGGTCAACAAGATACTTTTAACAGATAAAGTTCAAACAAATACTTAGAAAAAGTATTTAGGCGTTTCAGATCACTAAAACAGAATTAACTGTCCCTAAATCTTTGTGTGCCTCCATTCTTGCTCTGTAGAATGAGGATGTTTGTGGTAGGCTGTGAAACTAATGTCATTTATGTAACTAATGTCAATATGTAATGTCGTTACCTACATAGTGTACTGGTTACTAGCATAAAAAAAGCCCAAAGTATTTTAGTAATACTACATTTAGAACTAAATTAAATTTGTGTTTTAATGAAATAACATAACACTTGTGCTTTAAAGAAATATCCCTACACTCTAAGGTCTCAAGGCCATATTACTATTAAAAAAATTTTTTAAAAAATCCTGTTATGGCATGTCATACTGCAAAAGTTTAAAATCTTGTCTTGTGTCTATAGTCTGAATGTGTCTGTTTTCCACTTCAAGTCATTGAAATTTTCACTGTATCCGTCTGTAAGATTCGGTCATCTTCTGCCAGGGAAGATGCTTGATCATCCCTGAAAAGTGCTTAAAAAAAGCTAAGTACATTTAACTGCTGGCATCTGTTTCACTATTACACAAATCTCTCAAGCTATTTTGCATTCCTGTGGCTCTTGCCTGCTACCTCTCCAATTTATTTGCATCATTTTCAAAATGAGCGTATCGGAACGAGCTGTATTATTTAAAGTGTGTGGACCACTGCCAGATACAGAAATAATTTATAGTCTCTCTGCAACTTCTTAATAGTCTCCTGATGACGTAGTATTACACTAGTGGTTTTGGCTGTGGCTTTGTGCAGGAACGTAGGTTTTTCTCATACTCAGCGTGACTCATATGTTTAGTTTTTTTGCAAGACCACCTTTTGCCAGATAGAGTGCTTTTCTCTATTTGTTTGAGCTGTTTTCCTTATTACAAGGATGACCTGAAATGACCTTTGACCTTGAAGTGCTCAGTGCTTAGAACCTGTCCTGTTCATCATTACCTTATCACGAGAGCTGTACCTTAAAAACATTGTTGCAATTATTTGAGATTTTTTTAGATCACTGATTTTTTAATTTTTTAAAATAATCCAGGTACTGTCCCTATCCCACAAGAAGCACATTCAGTAAAGAGTAGTCTTATCTCAATTACATTTTGATTCAGAATATTGCAACTAGCCAATTTACATGTGCTTAAAATACCCCATATTATTTTTGAATAGTTTTATGTTTTTAATCCAGTTTTTGTGGTGTGTCAGATCACTGCCTTATAAGGGTTATTACAACACTGGTACTCTGTCATCAAGATTGGAAATTTCATAGCAGTACTCATGTAATTTGAAAAGGTATTTTCATTGATACTTTTCGCCTTTAAAATTGTTCCTCTTTAAATCCTTATGAACTGGTTTTACTTCTGTTCCATAATGGAATGAATGGTTCATTACCAGATTTATGATCATATGAAAAATATAAATATCAAGATTGTTACAATATGTAATGCACATAGATTGCTTCATAGGGCTACAGACTCAATTATATCATCAGTATTATCATTTGAAATGTACCTATCAACCATATAAAAACACGTGTTAGTTGTAGTTGAATGTATAAGATGCCAATAAATAATACCTCGCTTGTCTTTTATAGAATTGCTAAAGCTATTCATGTAGCGGGTTTGTATTTGTTGTCCGAAAATGCTAAAACAATGTAAACTGTCAAATTATTTATTCCATCATCCCTATGTGATGGGATATATTGGAATAATTTGTTTACGGGGTGTAAGTACAGGTGGAGAGAAACATGAATTTAACTAAGCAGACAGGATTTGTGTCATAGAAAATGACTCTTGAGAATGAGTCACTGAATTTAAAGGTAGAGACATAATTCAGATTGGATCTGAACTTTCTCAGTGTTTATGATCATTCTGATGAAAAGTTTTGATGCAGTTCAAAATGAAGAAAAGAACATCTGAAACAATTTCAATTAGCACAGATTTCAGTAAAGCTGAATGATATCGTCTGAAATTGAATCATATAAACCTTTTGATATAAATCAGGTACCATGTGTCGTAATATAATAGTTTTCCGTTTTTAGCACAGACTGGTGTAATACAATGTTCATGGAAACAGAAGAGAGAAATTTTAAAAATGTATGAAAGTATTGTTAACTGTTTTACCATATGTGTTAGTTTTGTCCTGCTAAAATGAGACTGACATGTATGATATATGGTGTTCCCCTTTCCCCTGAGTCAATATGAACATATGTCTACTAAGGTGAGCGTTAGAAAAAGTAATATAATATGTGTCAATATAAGATTTTGGGCTTGACTACTGAAATACAAATTTACATTTATCTGAATTGGTGAAATCATAAAATACCTAATCAGGAAGTATACATATAGCAGTAATCTCATATGTTTCTCATGTACAGAAAAAGAAAAAAAAATTATATGTTTAGGAATTACTGTAAAGATGGCATTCAATGCAGTACCGTTCAGCAGTCTGCAAAAAAGTTCCTCTCAACTCTGTAATTATTGTCAATAGATGAAGTGCTACTATTATGTTGTCAGGCACCGAGAGTTACACATTAACGCAATGTCAAATTCGGCATACTGTTAAACATATGATAGGTTGCTGTAGAAAAATATTGATAAATGTTTATCTTCTTTATGCACTTAAACATGAAATGCAAGAAAATAACCATTTGAAGCAGACTATCACTAAAAGTCTTCTGGCATATACTGCAAAAATTGGTATAGATCTGAAGATATGGATTAGAGAACATTGGTAATTGTGATTGAAAAATGAGAATAAATATCATGTATACATGATAGCTATGAAAATGCACTTCTCAAAGCTCTTCAGATAGTTTTCTCATGTCAAAGCAGTGCAAAAGCATGTAAAAATTTAGGAAGAATATCACCTCAGCAATAGAAAAACATACTAAAAGACTGCATGCACAATTCACACACAAGTTCTGCTCTCTATGGTAAGGAATTAAGTGAGTGCCTATAAATCACTTGAATCATACTTCAGAGCTGAATTTGATCACTCAGATTCTAGGCTACCTTTGAAAATCAGTTTTTTAAAAATAAAAAACAGTTGAGAAACATCTGTGTTTATTCAGATCCTGTGTTTTCACCTAAATTTATTTTTTTCTCCAATTTTTTAAAGCACAGAACTGTTACACTTCGTAGACAACCAGTTGGTGGCTTGGGGTTAAGCATAAAGGTATGGATAACTTCTTGTTTCTTCTTTTAATTTTCAGTATGACTTGTTCACTTCAGTATTAATTGGGATCTCATGGTTAATACGCATCTTTTACAGGGTGGTGCTGAGCACAAAGTGCCTGTCGTCATATCAAAAATATTTAAAGACCAAGCAGGTAACTTATATTTATGCTATTTACTTATATAGTGCTGTAGTATACTTAAAAAAAAAATTAAATGCTGTTGGAGAATTAAAACATATGTATGGCTTACTCTTTCAGCCTCACACTATCTGTAAGCCTTTCTATAAATGTTCAAATGGTCCATGTGCCTTTGTGTTGAATTTAAAATCTATAAACTTTTCAAGTCTTTAGGACCTGTACTTGAAATTTTACTGGTAAGTAAGAGCTTCAGAAAACATATTTTTTATTGCAGTAAGACAGTTGTGTTGTAAACAAAATATTTAAAGTTACTTGTGAAAACAAAAAAATGACATAGGAAATCTATTGATGTGCTTAACTTTAATAACCCAGAGGATAAAAAATACAAACCAGACATATTTTTTCCCTACACAGTGATTCACTGCTATATGGGATGACTAACTGTGCCTAGTTGCAAGCAAAGAGTGATTTGTGATGTTTATTATGGTGATGACAACACAAGATCTAAATCAGTGTCGTCTATCCCAGTTAAGTATCACATTGTCATTTATTCGCAGAGAAGAGGGGGAATGGAAACAGGTCCCTGCTCAGGGAAGTAGGTGAATCCCCTCCCGGTCCCTCCCACCTTCCCAGTTGCCCTTGCAGAACAGATATGAAGTCCTGCAGGAGAACTGGCTGTTGGAGAGGAGGATGATACACCCAGGCCAGAAATGTTAGAAAAACGAAGTCGCCATGGACCCAGCATCACAACTGGCTCCAAAAGGAAAAGCAGACGGGTCATTGTTGTGGGTGACTCTCTACTGAGGGGGGCAGAGGGGCCAATATGCCGTCCTGACCCACTTCACAGGGAAGTCTGCTGCCTCCCTGGGGCACGGGTCAGGGATGTGTTGGACAAACTTCCTGCCCTAGTAAACTCCTCTGACTATTACCCCCTCTTAGTATTTCAGGTGGGTAGTGATGAAGTGGGTAGAAGGAGCCCAAAATCTATTAAAAGAGATTTTAGAGCCTTGGGGTGGCAGCTTAAGGGATCAGGAACGCAAGTTGTATTCTCCTCTGTCCCTTCAGTGGCAATCATGAATGAGGAAATTAACAGGAAGAGGCATCAGGTCAACTCGTGGCTCTGGGACTGGTGTTATCGGCAGGGCTTTGGGTATATGAGTCACCTGACCTGCTGGTGGCAGGTGGGGTGCACCTGTCCCAGAAGGGGAAAAGAATTTTGGGGCAGGAGTTAGCAAGGCTCATTGACAGGGCTTTAAACTAGATATGAGGGGGGAAGGGGAGATAACTGGGCCTGTCAGGAATAAACGCAAGGGAGGCATGCCAGGGCTTGAAGGATGGTTGACTAGCGAGGACTCTCACTCTGCCATTTCATTTGAGAGAAGGGACAGACGTTTGGTAATCATGGAAGCACCTGGGAGGGGTCTGGTAGGAAATGGGGCCCACACTCATAAAAAGGTGCTGGAGTCATTAGCACATCTGAAGTGCATCTATACCAATGCACGCAGTATGTGCAACAAACAGGGGGAGCTTGAAGCCATGATGCACCAGGGAAACTACGACATAGTGGCTATCACAGAAGCATGGCCTCACACGACTGGAGTGCCACAATCGATGGCTACAAGCTCTTCAGGAGGGACAGACAGGAAAGGAGAGGCGGAGGAGTGGCCCTGTATGTTAGAGAATGCTGTGAGAGCTCGGAAATCAAGTATAGTGATGATGGGGTGGAGAGTGTCTGGATTAGGTTAAGGGCCGATAAAGCTGATATTGCTGTGGAAGTCTGCTATAGACCTCCCAACCAAAGCAGTGAGGCGGATGAAGCTTTCTATAAGCAGCTGGGGGAAATCTCGCGGTCACTTGCCGTTGTTCTTGTGGGGGACTTTAACCTCCCAGATATCTGTTGGGAATACAACACAGCAGAGAGGGAACAATCCAGGAGGTTCCTGGAATGTGTGGAAGATAGCTTCCTCATGCAGCTGGTAAGTGAGCCAACAAGGGAAGGTGCCCTCCTGGGCCTGCTTCTTGTGAACAGGGAAGAACTTGTAGGGGAAGTAAAGGTTGGTGGCCGTCTAGGGCACAGTGATCATGAGATGGTCGAATTTCTGATTCTTGGCGAAACAAGCAAAGGGCTTAGTAAAACTGCCACCTTAGACTTCCAGAGGGCAAACTTTGACCTGTTCAGAAGACTGCTGGACAAAATCCCTTGGGAGGCTGCCCTGAAGGATACAGGAGCCCAGGAAGGCTGGACATACTTCAAGAGAGAAGTCTTAAAGGCACAGGAGGAGGCTTCCCCATGTGCCGAAAAACAAGTAGGCAGGGAAGGAGACCGGCCTGGCTAAATAGGGACCTTTGGCTGGACCTCAAGAACAAAAGGAGAGTCTATGACCTCTGGAAGAGGGGGCTAACTGGGGAGGTCCCAGTGGACTGGAGGGTAGCAAATGTAGCACCCATCTAGAAAAAAGGCAGAAAGGAGGATCCAGGAAACTATAGGCCTGTCAGTCTGACCTCGGTAGCAGGGAAGGTCATGGAGCAGATCATCTTGAGTGCCATTACAAGTCATATAATGGACAAGCAGGGGATCAGGCCTAGTCAGCATGGGTTTAGGAAAGGCAGGTCCTGCCTGATGAACCTGATCTCCTTCTATGACAAGATCACCTGATCATTGGATGAGGGAAAGGCTGTGGATATTGTCTACCTAGACTTTCAAAAAGCATTTGACACTGTCCCCCATAGAATTCTCATGGAAAAAACTGGCGGCTCATGGCCTGGATGAGCATACGATCTGCTGGATCAAGCACTGGCTGGATGGGCGGTCCCAAAGAGTGGTGGTCAATGGAGTTAAATCCAGCTGGCAGCTGGTCACATGTGGTGTCCCTCAGGGCTCAGTGTTGGGACCATTTCTGTTTAACATCTTTATTGATGACCTTGATAAGGACATAGAGTGTATCATCAGCAAGTTTGCAGATGACATGAAGCTAAGCGGGAGTGTTGGTCTGCATGAGCATAGGGAGGCTCTACAGAGAGACTTGGATAGATTGGATTGATGGGCCAATGTTAATGGAATGTGCTTCAACAAGGCCAAGTGCTGGGTCCTGCACTTGGGCCACAACAACCCCATGCATCGCCACAGCCTTGGGGAAGTGTGGCTGGAGAGCTGCCTGGCAGAAAAGGACCTGGGCGTTCTAATTGACAGGCGGCTGAACATGAGCCAGTAGTGTGCCCAGGTGGCCAAGAGGGCCAATGGCATCCTGGCTTGTATTAGAAATACTGTGACCAGCAGAAGGAGGGAGGTGATTGTCCCCCTGTACTCAGCACTGGTGAGGCCACACCTTGAGTATTGTGTCCAGTTCTGGGCACCTCAATATGAGAGAGATATCGAGGTGCTGGAGCAAGGGCAGAGGAGGGCAACGAAGCTGGTGAAGGGCCTGGAGAAGAAATCTTATGAGGAGCGATTGAAGGAGCTGGGACTGTTTAGTTTGAGGAAGAGGAGGCTGAGGGGAGACCTCATCACTCTCTACAACTACTTGAAAGGACACTGTAGAGAGGTTGGTGCTGGTCTCTTCTCACAGGTAATTAGCAATAGAACAAGAGGGAATGGGTTCAAGCTGCAGCAGGGTAGGTTTAGGCTGGACATGAGGAAAAAATTCTTCACGGAAAGAGTGGTCAGACACTGGAATAGGCTGCCCAGGGAGGTGGTGGAGTCACCATCCCTGAATGTGTTTAAGAGTCATTTAGATGTGGTGTTAAGGGATATGGTGTGAGGGAGAACTTTGTAGAGTGGGGTTGATGGTTTGACTTGATGATCCCAAGGGTCTTTTCCAACCTAAATGATTCTATGATTTAACAAAAGGAACCTTTGAGGAATCGTGTCAGACCTTGTACTGGTCTTGGCAAATTGGAGAACTGCTCTGGAAAATAAGGGTGCCCTTCACTAAGGAAAAGTAGAACCATCGCACGTGGGTGGGCAGTGCCTTGCAACGTGAACTAAGGGTCTTAGGTGATCAAAAACAAAGTCATATTTTCCTCTCTGGTGGACAAGGAAATGGGGAGTAGTTTTTTCTTTGCTTTGCTGAGGCATTCTTTTACATACTTGAAGATTTGTCATGTTTCTATGGTAAGCTTCTATGTGTTTCTTCTGTTCTCTAGAATAAATGTACCTATTTCACGTAACCTTTCCTGCAAGAAAAGACAGAGCACTGCACTGTGACCCCCAGTGCATGTCCTGCTCCTTAAAGGACTCAGAGCCACTGATGTGGTCTTTTGAACTCATCAGCCTCTCTTCCTGCTTTGCAGCAGTGAAGATTAAGCACATTTGCTTGGCACCATGTTCAGCCTTGTGCTTTACTAAATTGCAGGCTGTGCTTGGTTTTCTCCTTTGCATTTTCTTTAGGGGGTCCTTATTTTGCTTGAAATGTAATACACAGACTTGCTAACCCATTTTCAGCTGATACATAGTGAGTATTGAATGGATTGGCTATGCCGGTATCCTGTTGGAAAGACTGCTTCAAGTTCCTTGTGTACAGTGCTTATATATATTCCAGTATGATAGTTCTTTTTATGATATTGTTTCTGCAGTGAGCAAGAGAAGATGTTTTTATGTCAGTCGGGTTATTGTATATGGAACAATAATAGGCTCCTTGAATACACAGCATAATAAACTACACCAAGAAAATAAATACATCATAATAATAAAATTAATAAAAGCATTCAGGTCAAAGGAAAGTAACTCAGGAAATTAATCACCAACAAAGAAAGCTATCTTCTGCCCTCTTAGGATGTAGTACCTTCAATCAAGGTTAGTAGAGAGTTTGTATATAAAATACTTCTGTGCGGAGTTTTGTATATCGTAGGTATTTTTTCCATGAACTGTATTTATTTGTAGAATAACAAGTGCAACAGCCATTTTATGGGTTCGGCTGTTTGCCTCAAATTTGAAAATCTCTCCTCAGGAGATACTTGTTTTAAGATCTTGTATCCTTTTGTCAAAGGAAGCTCCAAAGTGAGTAGTGGTTATAACCAGAGGCAATGCTGTATCACAGTAAGCCCATATGCAATGCTCATGGCTGAGTCAGTGAAGGGCATGAAGACATTGACACACCTGACAAGGTATGAAGAAGGTAGTCTATATAGTATCGGTTGCGTCACTGGCGGGAAGAAGAGCCCCAAAAGCGGGAAGAAGAGCATCTCAGCCCTGCTTTCAGTGTGGGCTGGGGCTGGGTGCAGTGAACTCCTGAGGTCCCTTCCAGGCTGAGTGATTCCACGATTCATTTAGTGCTGCAGATGCTAAAGATCAGAGATATGTGATATAAATGCTTTTGTGGCACAGTGCTTCCTGCACTCCCATTCTAATTACTGAAGGCCTGTGAAACAGAAAACAGCGTGGAGTTTTTTATTTGTTGGTTTCTTCTAGAAAATGAATATTTCTAAAAAGAGTAAAAACATTTTGGAAGTCCAGAACCTTCTTATGCTGCGAATCTTTTTCTTTGGATATGATCTCAAAAATCTCAAAGTGTTGCCATTAGTCAGTATAGGAAAAAGGTAATAACAAAAGCTGTTCACAGTGTTACTTCGATAGTATCATATTTAACTGGTAATTAATAGTAATGAAGAAAATATGTCCAAATTTAATTCACAGATTACCTTGAGGGAAGATTTCTGTTTTAAGATTCTAGCGCTTTAATGTTATAAGAAACAATCTGGTAATATTATTTAAGGGAAAATAACAAGTTCTAAAAATATGTGCATTCATTCTCCCTCTCTATACATGAATGCACACATACACGTAGTTCAATACATATATTTTTATGTATAAAAGGATATCTGGAAAAATATTCATGTTGGTTATAAAGAGAGGAAATGTTAAGCATGAGGGAGAGATGAGACTCATACAGATTTATCTCAAACTAAATTTTTGATTGAACATCTGTATGTACATAATGTGAATAAATCACCAATGGACTTTCATTATACAAGGTACTAATAACCGTGAAACCGATAGGCTGGCTTCAAAGGTGGCTTTGAGTTTAGTGAGCTGCTCCAAGCAAATACACTGAATGAAAAAGAAAAAAAAAAGTTGTATCATGCAGTAACATTTGAAAATACATTCAGTTACCTGATAAAGAAGGGATTTCTTATCAGGAATTTTACTATGAGGGATTTTACTATTTTGGGTCCTTGAGTAAAATGGCCAAACTTACGTGAGTAAAATTGACCTTACTGACTAAAGTACTGATTTCCTAAAATGTCTGATACTGTTTGTGAAATGTAATGCCCATCGTAGGACAACACTGCAAAATCATATTTCCAACCTTACTTTGTTTGGTTACACTGCTATTTTATAGTTCCAAAGCTAGAAGTTTAATAGAATAAAGCAGTTGCTTCTTTTTTATATCTGTACAACCTTGTGCTATCCTAAATAATGTAATTAATCAGCTGTCATTGTACTCTTTAAATTTTTTTTCAAATATAGAAGTGATTTTGTTGGTATTGACCTAAGCAGCAGCTGAAGGCATTTGCTCTTCAGTTGTTGAGACAGGGTGAGCGTTTCAATTTGATTTGATTTCATTATTCAACACAAGCACTTCTGTAGCAACAGTGGTAATAAATACTCTTCTTACAGTTTTGACGCTCTTAGAGACTTCTCAGCTGTGATCACTGTGTTTATAACTTTCAGATTAAGGTATCCTAGATCACTCTAGTCAATAAGACTTTCCTGAACAAGTTCACTGAAACATACACAGAATCTCAGTTAAGGAGCATAGCTTTACATTTCTGAAAGACAAGATTAAGTGGTCAGCTAATGTCCAGTGTATTGCAAATCACAGTAAAGAATGTCCTGAGTTTCTCCTGGGCACATGCCCTCCTCAACAATATTAAGAGCAATGCCAATGGCTCATCACTGAGTTTCCACCCTTTACATTTTTTCCTGTGGATTCTGTCTTCCAGTCTAACAAAGGTTACATTTTTTTCATACCACCAAAGCTTTTGCTAAAGCTAATTTCAGAGGGACAAAAGTCCTTTGCCAGACACAATGAGAACAAGTAAAGGCAAACACATTTATAAATTCAAAAGTAAAGTGATATAATTAGCTACAGAGTAATTTTAATCCCGTAGGTAATTATTTCACTTCCAAAGCAAGGATTTTTTTTTCCTACCCATGTATCAAATCATCCACTTGACTCAGTGTATTAGCAGCATTACTAATAATCACCCAGATTATGAAAAGATACTATTGATGTTCAGGCTTCTCAGTAAGATTTTCGAAGAGTGATTCATGGTTTCTCTAGGGGTTTATGTAATTTAATACAGCATTGCTTCCCTGTGTTTTCCTTTTGAAACTGGCTTAAGATAGAGTAAATCATTGTATAGTAGTTGGTGATTTCCTAATAGCTTCTAGGTGTGTATTATTTTTATATATGTGTTATAATTAGTATTAACAATTTATTTATAGTAAGGACTGCAGTAGGTTTACAGTCAAATAGATGGTGAGTCCTGTTCTCAGAGACGTGTAACTGAATATCCTGAACTTTGAAAGGAATCAGATCAGTCAGGCTTTCAGTCAGGCTTACTTGTACAGTGAATCTGTAAGAAATTTTGTCAGATCCATTAAATATCCTTTAAAGAAGCCTTATACACAATATATGAGTAAAGTGTATGACCTTTCATGTGTTTACATTTTTCTCTCTGTTACCTGTTACTCCCATTTTTAATTGCTAAAGAGTCTTTAAAAATTTGTGGAATCTGAAGGGTGGAGACTGTAAAAACAAATGGACTTTGAAATTTAACTTCATCAGACATACAAGTGATTTACTGCATATAGTACTGGAAATTTTATTTGTACAAAGATCAAGCAATCAAATTTCTTTTTTGTGTTGCAAAATTATCAAGTTAGCAATCACATTTTGTTACCTTGATACAACTTTCCATTTTCTTGAGACCTGCTGTAATAATGTGGCTATTGCTGTGAGCTCTGCACATACCTCATGCAACATGTGGAGTCAGATAAGCAGCAATGATGAAGCAGAACAGTGGGCTTAGCTCACTGAGGTGTGATAAAAGTATTCAAATAAAATTTAATAAAACCTGGTGGAATGGGGATAGTTTGCATTTTGCCAGTTTCAAAAAAGATTCTCTCTTGAGAGCCAAAAATAATAAAACCTTAATTTGAAAGCATTTTCCCACCTTCTGTGATAAAAGGTGACTTATAACTCACATTCTGCTGCATTGAAAAATCTTCCATTTTATGTACTTAGTCCATTTCTGACTGGGGATGCCACATACCCCGGCAGGATTGGAACAAACTCAGGACGTTAGCCACTGAAACATTCTTGGCTTAAATCGTGTGCTCTGCAAACACAGGCGGTGTCCAAATATCACATCCTGGCTGCCTGCGTTGAGGACCATCTGTTTGGAGGACATGAAGTCAGTTTGATGAGGGCTTTTAACAGTTTCACTTACACTTATGTGCCAAGCAAAGACGGTTTAGTATGCAAGCATATGTGATACTTCTCCCATAGATATTTTTTTCTGTGTTGCCTCTGGTCATCCACAAGGGTGGTACAAGTAGGGTAACCAAGCCTAGT